>NW_007579043.1:0-145935 GCF_000690725.1 Stegastes partitus | reverse complement strand
AAAAAAAAAAAAAAAAAAGTGGGGCATGCTGGTGTGAAGTAGCTTACATGTTTTTTTTTTCAGCTCACTTCTTGTCAACCTACTTACATTCGTTTCATTTAGTTTCTACATCGCCGAAAATGTATTTCTACAGCTTTTAGAGAATGACTGTGAACTTGTTACTTTGATCGGTGGTGGGTGTGTGAACATGCTGAAAGGTCTAAATATAGCTCTTCAGCCACACATATTACAACAGTGTGAACATTCTGGCATATTAGTGATCACAGGCATCCCCCCCTCACACATACATGTCTCACAATTGGTTTTTATTCTGGTGCTGTGGCAAGCGTGGATAGTATTTTGTAGCATCAACAAAAGTACTAATTGGCAGCTCTGCAAAGGCCCCGAAACTTAAGTTTGAGGTGTACTTGAAAAGGCTTTCTCTAACAAAACCAGATACAGCAAAATATCGCATTGTCTACTATTGGCTAAGGAGCATGAAAAATGCATTACTAAACAAAAAATGTGCCCAGAAATTCAAGTTGGAATGCCAGAATCTGCTTATAAGAAAGTCATTGGTTTCGATTTTTGCTTTATACTTTAAAAGCTTTGAATACCAACTCAGATTCCTATTTGGGTTTCTTATTAGAGACAAAACAACATCTCATTTAGTTGAAAAAGTACATTGGACAAGGCAAAGCTCTGTGCCTACTATTTTATGCACCAACTACTGTGTACTGAACTGTTGACATGGTAGCAAAATAATGTATTCTTCTAATCCATGTCGTCTGTGTTGGGCATTAGGTTTGTTGTGCATTACGCAGTGATTGCATTTTCTGTTTATAGCCGCTAATTGATACGACAGCTCCAACAGGCCATTCTCAGCTGTCATTATGGAGCCGTTGCAGATGGTTAATATGTGCTCGTATAGACACTAATCTCACATTTACAATTAGATATTAGACATGAACTGACATGGACACACGTCTAGAGCGAGTGAAAATGATCAAGGGAATGATGTTCATCTGAAACATATAGAACTCTACGTATCAAAATGCACAAAAAACCCCCAAAGAAAATCCATTCACTGTATGCAATGTTTTGAAGCTCCATATAGAAAGCCTTTAACTATTGAAAATCAGGCATTTTTCATATTTGTGGCATACTGTATATTTAAATGTATAGTACTTGAGCATCAGGGTGTTGCATTGGTTTGGCTTTGCAGTAAGTTTGCTTTTTTTTACCTAAAGGTTGTTAATAAAAAGGTTTTAGCTCTGTTTCTTTTTTGATCGAGGCGACTACTCACTTGGCATTCAGAGGAGATGAAAGCTTGTAGCACCACTTTATAGAACAATTGACAGGCCTGTTCTTTTCTAATTGTCTCTTATTAGGCAAACAATAAGGTGAATAATGGCACGCTGATGCACATCAAGAGAGAGTGATGGTGGACAACAGAGGGAGAAGAGATTGGCAGCAAGCAGCCACTTTGTCCGTAATTATCCATGGTTTTAATAGCGCGCCACGTGTTAATTTGTTATGCTAAATAATGAGCTGTATTGAAAATTAATGAGTGCTTTCAGAGTGATTTTTAATCATGATTCATTATTCAGTCTGCAGCAAATAAACGTAATTGACAAGTAAGTGGATACAAATGTATCCAGTTTATTGTTAGAATAGTTCGGAACTCTGATCTCATTGTGTTTGTGCTATAAAGACCAGGGAATCAAAACGCAGCATTAAAGTTGGACAAATGACAGATATGTAGATATATAGGCATAGAATTATTTTATCAGAGTTTGCTTGTTTTATTAAACCTGCCCTGCTGTTCTTGGTTTTTATCACAATCATCACTCCACAAGATCCACATATTGTCGAAGTAAAGTTCCTGAGCATGAACAAGATTAGGAGTCGCAACACATCAACATTTTTAGTGAATATTTTAAAATCTTTAGTCCAGGTTTTAAGCTTTGGAATGTGGCAGTATTTTTAAAACAGCTGCTCATCACAGCCCTGCCAGGTTCTCCTGTCTGTCGATCGTGGATGATTCACTGGAATCCCTCCTGAACCAGCTGGGAACAATAGCATATTAGGAACCAAATGATGAGCCATGTGTTCTGTTTTTTTCAGATTATTTCACACTGACAAAAAAGTAACATTGGACCTGAAGTAAACAATGACTGTCAATGGTGGGAATTGGTCTGTTGACTGTCTCCTGTTGCCTCTTTCTGGCTGCCTTCTGGTGTCAATATTTAACTGTAGCCTCTCTCAGGCCGTGTCTCTCTTGAATTGTTGTAGTGTTTCATCTGAAACATTTTGCAAAGGGCAGCTTGCAGAAGCTGTGAACAAATCATTCCGGGGCTGTTAATGAATTTAAGAAAAAAAGAGTTTTGTTCATTGTGGTAGTGTGTGTAGAATTTCTTTTCTTTTCTTTTTTTTTTTAATGAAAGATGTTTTGAACAACTTAGTTTTCGACTGTTGCGCTTCACTTAATGTGTCTGATTTGTGAAGCACCTGATGAGTTTGTCAGGGTGATCTAAGGTGAACTTTAGTAAATCATAGTGTTAAATAAGAGGAACATAGAGCTGAGTCTGAAATCATTCACGATACACTGTTATGCACTACATTTACATAATCATCTGCCAGTGTATTTGAGTGGCTGAATCAGAGTGCAGACATGTATCCACTAGTGCACGCAAAAAAAAAGCCTCAATGGTAAAAAGTAGGGTCAGTGCCATGTACACTGCTTTCTAGTAACATTCCCAAAATGCAATGTGCCACATTTTACAGATGCCAAAAATAACTGAAAACTGTGTGCACCATTTTGCTACGGTTTCCAGGTTAAACGACATGTGATACAGTGTGAAACAGGCTTCAAGGTACACTTGGTGGATGTGTTACTCAATCAGTAGCAGTGTGTATAGAAACTTTGCCGTGTTAAAAAAAAAAAAGGGACAATAGATCCGACTGCAGTTGCAGCACTACGTATCACAGCATAGCATTCAAAATGCCACCGCTTCTTTTCAGAAAGCAATGTTTTGCTTAGAATCAGTATACGATTTATGGCCAGGTATAGGCATCTCCCTATAGCTGACAGTGGTGAAGCAAAAATAATAATTAGTAAGTGTCCTAAATTTCAATTTATTGCTCAGTACTGCCAACATCGAGGTGATTTCAAACAGAACTTTAGACTACACGTGGTTGGGAAAAAATGTATGGACATGGAAGTGACTGTCGGTGAGAATGCATTATTCAGGGTCATTCTTTCATCTTAAATTAAATTAGAGCAGAGCCAGTAAGTGGGAGGGCTACATTATTTATGACTGGCTATTTCTTAGATAGTAGGCAACATGCCATGACATAATGCATTACTCCATATGGCTGTATTGTCTCTATAAAAGTGTGGCTGTTAGGAGGATTATTTATGGAATCCCCACCACAAGCACCTACAGTCTAACACTCTGTGTGTGTGTGTGCGCGTGTGTGCGCGTGTGTGTGTGTGTGTGTGTGTGTGCGTGTGCGTGTGCATGCGTGTGTGTATGTGTGTTCGAGTGTGTGTGTGTGTTCAGCCTGTGCATCTGTTGCGGACTATTACAAGTCATTGCCTCCATCCGCAGCCTACTGTGAAATTATTGTCTGTTTTTGACTCGAACATGTGGTTTCATGCTAATCTGACTTGTTTTCTCATTACCTCCCCCATCCTCACCCCTCTTCTCCTCCTCCTGCTCGTCGTCTGTCGTCTGATGTTCACCTCACTTTATCCTCATCCTCTTCTCTCATTTGTCGCTATTCCTCCCTGTCTCTCACGACCTCCCTTGGTCTCCGACTCTTTCGCTCTCTCTCCCCCCCACATCCGTCTGCGTCTCCAGCCCATCGACGTCCACAGTGGTGCAGCTCATTGCTAACTAGGCTGCCTCCAAGCCCACAGGTACGCCTCCCCTCCTCTCCTCCCCCTCTGCTCTCTCCTCCACTTCATGCTCTATTTTTAACTCCACTCTCCAAGATCTTTCCCCATGATTCTCACTCTACAACCCCAACTCACAATCACTGTCAGCACCTCTCTGCCAGTCTTGCCAAATGGTAGGAGACTGTAGACCAATATCTGTTTATTAATTTATGCCCATCGTTGCCTTTCTGCTTTTTTATTTATTTTTTTTCGCTGAAGAGGTGCTGCCTCAACATTTTGATCTGCAGGAAGTGAGTGGTGCTGCAACATTGGATGTCAGCTGTTGAGATCCTCTTATCTTTTATTACGTCATTTTATAGATATGAGTTTATTAGCGGGGTGAGTTGAGGGGGAGGACATGAAGAGGAACATGAGAGAGGGAGGAGACACCAAGGTCATAAATAGCAATCAAACCCACAACATTACAATTGCAAATGCAGCAAAAACAGCCGAGAGCCATGCTGACTGAAATCACTGGCTGAGACTGACGCGTGTTGCCAGAGAATATGTTCATTCATGTCTTAGATGGTTTGTGTTGTAAAGCCGCCACCTTCCTCACAGCCTGGCAGCCGTCTCAGCCTCCCCACCAAGTGTAAACATAATGCACTCGTTGGACTGTAGTCCAGGGTCCTGTCAGCCCCCCTCCTCATGCAGCCGTTGTCTTTTAATACCAGTCAACTGCTTTACCAGCGCATGTTCTTATGACAAGAGCTAACAGCACAGAACCTCCACCAGCGGATGGTTACTACACTCTGCAAATTCTCTGTGTTTAGGAAGGAGAAGCATGTTGACTTTATTATATACAGTTTGAGTGGGTGCACAGTTCTCCCAGGCAAGCCAGCGCTGGTGGTAAAGAATGGCATTAAATGGACTGAACTGAGAGTGTAGTCCTGGTGGTGAGATTTATTTATTTATTTTTTCTTGCTGACTTTTTCAGGCTTATTGTAGAAGCTTTTGTACATAATTTATTTTAAGAAAAACAGAACTACTTTTTGGGAAAAATGGGTCAGAAGATCTTTATTATAAATGATCTCTTCGTTCCCATTGCAAACAAGATGTCCTATTATGATTACGCAACTTGCAAATTCAGCTCTTTACATTTTTAGGAGGCACAGGTTTTGTGATTTATCCCATTAGCTGTGATCCTGTATAAGACATAGTGTTGGTTGAGTCATGCAACACTCTTTCTCAGTGATGAAGTATTTATTTATTGCCACCCTTGGGCTTGTGAGGCTTAATGGAGGACAAAAAACAAAACTTAAAAAAAAAAAAGAAGCTATTTTTCTTATCAATTAGGGGGTTGGTTCCCATGGTTACACTGTTTGTCTTTTGATGTGAAGCATTTACATTTAACATGAACTTGGTCAAGGTTGTCTTTGATACAAAAGGGAGGAGGAGGGACATGGAGAGGAAAAAAGTATGAAACAGGAGAGATTGAGGCTCATTTAAAAGTCAGTGAAGCCCGACTTTTGTCTATTGGCAAGCATTGTTTGTGTTTAATGATGGCCTCTCAAGAACAGATTACACTCTAAATACCTGCTGACTTAAAAGACAAATTTCCATTTTCTCCTGTGTAATACAGACAATTGAGAGGGCTGGCTGTGTCTGAAGTAAACAACGCTTTGTCAGCCTTAACCACACGGTCTGACTCGGTAATGATCCTCGTCTGTGTTCCCAGACATGGCATTTAGGACTAAGGACAGACCTGCCTTGCAGCATTTTTGCCTGATTTCCCCATGCAGAACCAGGTAGACAGGTATGAGAGAATCCATTTGTCAAACCCACAGTCCTTCACGGCTATAGACAGCTGCTGTCAATGGGAGGCTTTTGAGTTATTATGTGCCCTACCAAAAGAAACACGCGGCCTGTTTTTAGAGAGAGGTTTCGGAAGGATTTTACACACACATGGGCACTCAAAAACACACACACACACGCTTTAACTTCCCTCCTGTCATGGCAACATACTTTCCGAGTGCTCAGTCTTTGCCTGTCAAGGAGGCATACTCTGCAGCAGATGCAAGACGGCAAGCAATGGCATGCTGAGATAATGTAGACAGTAATGCTGCCAAAGTTGTGATGCTCGATGCAGCACTGAGCTTAAGGCTTTGAATGAGCAGCAATCACCGCAGTCTTTTCAACTTTAAAAAGTCCCTCAGTTGGATAAGGATACTAACATGTGTGTAACATGTTATCCCACTCTTTTTCCCGCCATGTTGCTTCTCTATGCACGCTAATCAACAGGGCAAACTCAAGCACTTTTGGTCATTTTGTCTTATTTGGTCTTGGACAGCAATATTTTAGGTGAAAGAAGAAGCTGGATCTTTGTAAATTGGCTCTCTTCTATGAGCCATGAGAGTCCTCTGTCTCTTATCTTACCCTATCGTCTCCACTTTTGCTTCCCTCTCCTCTGCTCTCCCTCTTTTCTCTCTGATGTCTGTTTCTCATTCATCTTCATTGACTTCCTCTTTTTCAGGCCTGGAAATAGCATAAATAGATTATTAATACTAGAGAGGCAAGTTTTTTTTTTTTTTTTTTTTCTTTTGGGTCCTTTCTCTTTCCCACTCATTGCGTTTCCTTCTCCCTTCCTCTCCTCTTGTCTCATCCCTCTTCCCTTCTCCTGTGTATGCCTCCTGACAGCCGAGGTACCCTGCAGCCTGCCTTGGCCAGGTATAGCAGTAGATGAAAGGTTTGTAGCCAGAGCTCTCTTTCAAAGATGCCTTCTGCTGCATCCCTGCTCTCCATGGGCACTCAGTTGTCCCTGCCAGGCAAATGGAAAGAAAGAGGGCAAGGGAAGGAGAGCAGGAAAGGAAGGACGGAAGTAGAAAAAGAGTGAAGAAAAGGTTACCAGAGACAAATGGCAGCAGAAAGTAGAGAGACAGTGAGATCTTCAGACTTGTCCTTTCTCCAGATGTGGAAACTGTGCCTTCTTTCTATATAGCATCAAAGCGGTTTGACATCCAGGTGAGCGCAGCTAAGGGAAGTGATGTGCCCCTTCTTTTACTCTGCTTCCAGTTTGAAGCCGCTCTTATATATCCTTACTCAGTCTGGAGGCCGCCATGGGACATGAAGGAAGTTTTTGAACGCGATCCTGACATGTTTTCATCATCTGATGTCTTGGAATCATACTGAGGTCTGAGTTTTGCTGAAGAAGTATCATCGTGTGCCGTCGACAAAATCCACTGAACTTTATCCCTCAAGGTGAAACTTAAATTTCTTGTTTAATTTCACTTTCCCAGTCAAGACAGGATTGATCTCATCATATGTTTAGTCTGGATTTGTTTCACAAGTGTGCTACGACGTAACCAGGAGTCTAAACGCACATAAACACTGCTTATCCGTTTCCACTTGAAATCCTGTTTATCCACAGCTACTGTACCACTAATACAGAGGCTTGAAAAACAAAGGCTTCTTAAATGTTTATAGTGTAAATGAGTGGATGAGAAGAAACTCAGCAAGAAACCAAGCACAACTGATTAAAGGTCACAGATTCATTACCAACACAGTTTGTACAGTAAATGAAGAAAACATAATCCTGGTAAGTTTAAAACATATATCTGGAACCCTCCATAAAATATCTGCTAATAAAGGCATTAATACTAACCTGTAGCTATGTTATTTTTGTGTTCTTATTTTATTTAATTTGCATTGACAAGATTTGTATGAAAGCAAGAGAACCCTCTCAACATCTCACTTTCAACACAAAAAGCTTGGTATTGATCGGTCTAGCTTTCTATCATCAGGGCCTTCATTCACAGCATCTTGTCTTGGGATGAAGTCAGAATTCTTTCTTTCCAAGCCTATCACTACAACACGCAGAGTCCCCAGGTAAAGTTTAACACCCAGTTAAGAAAGACATTGGCTTGAAACACATGAAATATATCTTGTCAGTGCTCCGTTATGCTCAATATAGTCTGAGGCCTCAGCTTCTTAACTGCTTTACAAGCCATTACTAAGCCAAATCAAAACACATCACCCTGTTAGAAAATCCAAACAGATATGGCTTCTGTCAGGAAACTCATTGCCTTGAAATAATTGAAAACTTTAAGTGTAGGAGAGATATTGCGGCTGCCGCCTGAATGCAAACGATTTGTTTCTGTAAAATAACCATCCTTGAAGGCAATCTTCTCTGTGATTGCAGGAATGACAGGCTGATTGTATGGTATACCTACATAAATCTTATCTGAAGACAAGCTAGGTAATGCACTGTAGGTCTGCACTGAGAGATTTAGCCTTTGGATGCTGCAGTGATGGTAGATACTCAGGGGAGGCAGTGCAGGCAGTAAAACAACTGACAGTTGGTCATTACGAAAGACGCAGGTGGGCCAAAAATCAATCACGCCAAGACTGGCCTGGACTGTGACAGATGCCTGACATCTGCTTGATGAAGAACTCGGCTGTTCCTCTGAGCGGGGAAAAAAAGAGGGGGGAGAGAGGTGAGGGGCAGCATGAGGGACTTGAACAGAATGGGGGACTCGGGATGAGTTGGATGATAAGATGTGAGGACAGCAATGAATCACGAGAACCGGCAAGAAAGAAGCAAAATGTGGAGGTACTGTATATGTTAATGAGTAGATATTTAACACAAAGTAAAGGGAGATGTCAGCGTTTAGGAGAGTAGAGGAAGAAAAGAAGATGAAGAGATCAGGAGAAGAAAAGCTAAGGAAGGTCAGGTCCGGAGAGCAACGCTAAAGACATTTTAGTCAAGCTGTCAATTGATGTGACTCCAGTTACTGTAACGGCACTTTACCACACTGCATGCACTTTTTTTTTTTTTTTTTTTTTACAGCAGGCCAGAGTCTGTGTTTTGACAACACCTTTATAGGCTATTTCATGGTGTCTGCTCTAACGATATGAGGAAGTATTTCAAGTGTGAAATGCCACTGCATTATTGGCTCACACTCAATAACTCGGAGCACTTGATTTAATTTTTTTGTCAATTTCCTGCTCATTTTAAAAAAAAAAAGGGTGTACATCAAGGTGAATTTTCTGCTCCGGGTTAAAATCTGGGTTGTACAGTAAATGCAGATTTTAAGGTCCACCAAAGTCCAATGGGATTCGTTTAAACAACCTCTGATGCTGTAACAGTTTCTTATGAATTTCCTGACAAATAACTGGCATTACAAGGCATTTAGTTTATCATATCTACGGCTCAGTCTGCTCTCTGTAGCTACTTAGAGGTGTGTGTGTTAGCTGAATGGTCAACACCCTGTATTTGCAATCTTTTTTGAGGTTTTTCTGAAATACACAGGACGCATTGTAGAGCTTGTATCTGTGAGCCCTTTCTTCTTAAAGAAGTAAAATCGCAGAAAAGGTCAAATGTAGGTATATAAATATGTTTACAGATCATTAGAAGATTCCAGTGCAAAACCACAGGATTACATTTGAGCATGCAGCAACATTTACATCAGTGTTTGGGCTGTTAGTCTATGTTAATCACAGTCTTGGGACCTTTGTCATGATATACCACTACAACATCTTTGTCTAAGTTTGTGAGAGCCGGTACCATGCTTGCACAGGGACTCCGAAGAGCAGCTGACTTGTAGAATTATTGTTCCTGCTGCCATTTGAATATAGTCTTTTATAACACATATATAGTTCAAACCCCGAGTATTTGGACAGTACCACATTTTTTGTTCTTATGGCTCTGTGATTAGCATAATCCATGTAAATATACCTGTCTCTGCCTTATTTGAATAGATTTACATCACAATAGAAAGCCATACAGCTCCCTTATCACAGTGTGAGGGTTTTATAGCAGTCGAACACGTGGCATATCCCTTCTTGGGCAGCTGAGCATCATTTCAGTTTCGTTCATACACAAAACAACCCTCAGGTAATTCAGAGGTGACTGAGAATTGAGAGCTGCTTTTGGCTGTGTCCACACTAATACAGTTTCAATTTAGCAAAAGCAATCTCTGTGTGGGTGAGCATTTCAGCAGTGTTTCAGAAGTAATCACACCTGAAAATGTATGTCACCTGACCAGTCGTATACAACGGACATGGTCATGCAGTTATGGGAAATACTATCATGGAAGAACAGTAAAAACAGGACCAAATATTTCCTTATAGACCTGTTTGAGTAAAAATCACGTTTTTTTTGTTGTTTTTTTTTTTTACCTTGTTAGCATGTCCATATGGTGTTTTTTATGTGCTAGAGGAGTAGTGAGATGAGAAGTACATAAGTAGTTCCCACCACGGCAGATGATGGCATAATGATGGCGATTTCTAGAACATTTATTCAGACAGACAGCATTTTTACACATAATAAACCTGAGAAAGTAATCCCAGCAATTTACACCGCGGGGTTTTCCGTATCATTATCTGTCTCCAGAATAAGATCCAGGTTCAAACATGTATGACTGAGAAGCTCCGATATTACAACTTGCCATCGTGGGACCTGGAGTAGTTTTAGAGTGTTTGAAAAGAGAAGATGCAAGTGAGCTTCTGTGCTCGAGCTGCAGCGAGTAGTGGAGAGGTGTGGGTGGACTTATATCTAGGCCACCGTCCGACAAGAAAGGATGTTTTTGAGACAAAAAACAACTTTCAAATGTGTAATTTTGATAAATGGAAAGGAGTTCTTTGGGTTTAATCAATAAACAAAAATATACATTACTGATGAAGGCACAGTGATTGAATTAAGAGGCTGAACATTGGAGTCTACATCAACATTTCCAAAAGTCTCCATTTGAACCTGACCAGACTACAATGCAACCCTGGAGCTGCACTTGGCTAGGCGTACCATAGTAAAAAGTTATGGTTTTAAAACTAAAACATATTAGTGCAGACACTGCTTAACATTCAGGTGGAGTAAATAGCTAGCAGCTAAGTATTTCCCTCACACTATAATTAATGGAATGGTTTCATCTGATTTTATATGTGCCTGTCCAATTACTTTTAAACTCCTACATTCTGAATGCTGTATTCAAAGAGCTATGTCTGCTGCACAGTTCCTTCTATGTTGATGTAACTACTGAAATTAAAGCTGAGACTTGCCAATTTTAATCTGTTATCCATTATTTTATTTCAAATTGAATGTACTGAAGTTCAAGGCTTAAAGAACAAAACAGTGTGTAACTGTCGAAATACTCCCAGTCTGGGCTGTGCTGTCTTCCAAGAACCCTGCAGTCACTTTCAACTTACACTTTATCAACTAGTTAATGCCACATCCCAAACTAGGATCACCAAAAGGGAGACTTTCAGGCTTGTTAGCCAACATGCCCCACCACACCACACACATATGTGTATGTATGTGTATGTCAATAAATAATCCCTCAAACCCTTAGTGGCCTGACATCTATTTAAAACGCCATGAGGTCATTTGTGCTGAATCAAGAATTATGCAACATAAAGCAAGCTGGATATGAGGTCGGCACAGAATACGAATAATAAATTGAGAGAAGCAATCTTGGGGGAGTTAGTTTCTCACTCCTGTGGTGCAAATCATCCATTTACCAATACAACAACAACAACTGCATTTTACAGGTGATGCATTTTTATCAGAACTTCTTGCATTATTTTGTTGCATTTACAGGTAAGATTGACTTTATTTGTTGTGACCAGCATCAGTTTGATCTTAAAAGTTTAAACATTTAGTGCATGGCCCTGAATTGAAAGAAGGACAAGAGAGGCAGCAAATGAGACTATATCAGCACATTTCATAATACTTGTGTATTTATGAGTTTTTATATTCATAGTCTTGTTTCTTGAGGAAGAATTTATTACACTGCACACGTGCACATCCGCAGTACAAGCTTAGCACATTATCTTCAATAATATCACATATGAACATGCAATTCAGCCATGATACTATTCTCGTATGCCTTGCAACGTGTCTCGATATCTCATGTTTTAATATGCTGATAGATTTTCATGTTTCTATGCCTTTGTTTATGTTAATAAATGCTGCACAGCTCCTATAGCAGACGATACACTGCAGAGCCTTAACTGCATTATCCACCGATGCCGGCTCCATACTTTCTCTCACTTTTTATTTCGCTTTTTATTTCTTTCCTGTAAGATACTCAGTGTGTCTTGGGCCGTGCTATATTTCCTTTCTTTCCTTCCTACCTTCATTTCTGTCCTCTACCTCTCCTCTTTCATCTCTTGCTTTAATCAAGCATCTGATCGCAGGCCCAGGAGGATGAGGGATAATGAGATTAGGCCTGTACATGTTTACACATTCTGGTTTACATTGAGCTTTCCCTGTGTTTCTCTGTCTGACCCATATTTCTCCATATCCCTCCTCCGTGTTTTTGCTTTTTATGTCTCCAGTCTTCCTCTCACTCTCCGTATCTTACCCACTTCAGTTACTTGCCTTTTGCAGCAGTAGTGGCATAGATGCTTTGTTAATAATAATCAGTAATATTATCCACTCTATACCAGTGACGTTTTAATTCCCACTTGGCAGTCTGATCTATATACGGAGACTGATCACCTGTCAGTCATCTGTCATGAAAAGTGTCCTCAGTGCATTCGCCTTTCATATTACTTCCCAGTCTGAGAACCAGCAAACCACTCAGTTTTTATGCAGTGGAGCTATCCAAACAGAAGAAATGTTACTGAGACTACAGCTAATGCAATGTGCCGAATCACAGGTTTTAGCTGCAAACCTTCTAGAGGAAGCATAAGGTCTTTGCCATAGGAGAAATGAAATTCTAAGTGCTTAGCAGGAGGGCCCACTGATACAGTGTAACAGAGATGAGGTGAGTGAGCCAATTCCAAATGTCTATAATCCTAAAAAAAAAAAACAGCCGTGATGTCTAAGAGATGTCAGATACTGATTTTACATGACTCACCATATCTGTAACTGAGCAATACTAAGCAGAATGTCTTTTAAAGGGCTGTTATTTAAAGAAAAGAAAAGAAAAGAAAAAAGTGCTGAGACCTGCTGTCATTTTTAAATTGGCTGGATTTTTAACACAGATGAACACACATATTGTGAAGGAAAGATAAAAATCTGTAATCAGCTGAATGGTGAAAATTACAAACCAAAGTTACAAGATTACAAATCGATTTTGTAATTTGAGTCTGATTTTTGGTTTGAATGTAGGTAATGACATAGTGATGCCTGAAGACTACCATGAAATAAATACAGCAATAAATTCCCACATTTGTAAAGAGGGTTCAGAGACAAAGATGGGTTGTTTTCTGCATATCTCCCGCTTCCAACTGTTTGAGTAAGCCTTTTTTTACATCATCCTCCATAGCTCAGTTGCTCACTACAAAGTAAAATGCATAATATTAATGGCTTTGTAACAGGCATCAGCACCCAAGTAATCTAAGAGCAGTGTGGGAGCCACTAACTGGAGAGAACTAATGCCTTTGCGTCCCAGCTGTGCTGTATTTTAAATTAACGACAACACTCCCAACCAAGTAATCCCCAGTCCTGTGGACACAAAGCACTCTGCTAAATATCATAGTCTAGTGCTACCAGGCCACCAGTATTATGGTAAACCAAAACTCAACTTGTTGCATCATTAGATGAAAAACGCAGCTTCCTTGATCCTACAGATTGTGACAGCTGACATCGAGCCGGATGTTCCAAAGCCGGGCAGCTACTCAAGCAGAGAACACAAATGTGACATTATGGAAACATGTTTTTAAGGCTGGATTTGACTCTAGATTCCTTTTAAAGGTTTCAGACAGCCATGTTAATATGAAAGCTTGTCAGATAAAGTTACATAAGTGTTAACAGTGTTGTCATGGAACACTGATTTGGCTTACAAAGGGAACGGTTGTTGTTGGTTGTGTTGCTGTGGTCGCTGCTATGTATGGCTGACTCCCTTTTAAAAAATACGGTTTTCTGTCTACTCTTTTTGTTTCAACTCATCCTTTATTGGTCTCTTCGTATTTCTTTCTTTTGCATATGCAGTGTGGTCATAAGGATGCTTTGATTCATTAAGTGTATCACGTTTCAGTGACACGGTGTAACATATTTCAATAGTTTACCAAAATAAATGTAAAAAATGTGCAGAATGGCTTTATGTTTCAAGCTCCAGTCTCTCCTCAGCTCTTTTTGATAAACTGGTTATGCATAATGATCCTTTTGTGGTGTCCCAAATCTCCTAAATTCTGTAATGTTGCATATTATGCAATATAAATTATAGTGCAAACGCTTTACTGGCTAAATAAGCAGTGTAATTATGACAAATAGTGTTAAAGGTAAAGCTGAACAATGATTTGCAACAATGCAATTAGCAAATTGCAAAAGTTGTAGCTTTGGACATAGCAGGAAACACATGTAACAAATTGATGTCATTCAGTTTTTGTGTGACGATCACACTTTTGGTGGCATCTCATGTGGTAATGCTTCACCATATGTTTTGAATCTAGTAGACACTGAATATTGAACTGAGGCTTGACTTTAAAAGGTATATTATAAAATAAATTGCAATGTCCATCAGAGTAATAGCAATTAGATATTTTCATCAGATTGTTCAGCCCTAGTGAAAGGGTTAAGAAACCTATTAAAACTCTATATATACCTGTCAAATTGTACTATAAAGCTCAAACACAGTGAATATCATCATTGTGTCTGGATGTGTTTTAGTTATTTTAATTTTACTCATTCTTCTTGTACAGTTTTGTACAGTAGACTCCCTTTTATCTCACAAATGTTTTTTGCACTAAGGATAACAAACACACTCTAACCCTACAGCGCATGGATCACTGCTGTGTCCATCCAAATGACCTTGTAAAAAATGTCTTTCTCTCTCCTTCTGTCTCTCTCTCTCTCTCTCTCTCTCTCTTTCTCTCTCTTTCTCTCTCAACAAACACAGTAAGAAGTATGTCGTTTGTCCTGAGTTTGCTCTATGTCCACGAACAGCCCATGTTCGGCTCCAGCCTGTCTTGGTGTTGAGCCAGAGGGTGAAGAAGGCAATGTGACGATGATAAGAAAGCCTGGGCGTTCTCTCTGCTCAGACACACAGAAACACACACAGTCATTCAAAGGACACAGCAGCATTTTATCAGACAGTGGTCACTGTGTCCACTTGGGCTTACACTGCCAGCTCACATCTAGTCTCCTCTCATCCCGTCACCAATGTGACACTAAGTTGGCATGTTTATTGTCAAATTTTCAAGATATCTGATAAACTACGTCTAGGAGGAAGCATGAATTTATGACTTGGAGTAATTCTCCTTAAGGCAGTATATCTGCATTCACTAACTGACACTTGTGTGGCACACAATACACACCGACATCCAGCTGACTGACCAGCAGAATTTGTACACAGTGTTTAGCTCTAATTTTATGAACAATCTTTCACTTGAAGAAGTTTGAAAGATTGGAAATACTCCCCCCCCCCAAAAAAAAAATGCAAAGAGCAACATTCTCGTAGTTGTGTCACGTATGAATTGTGTTTTTTTTCTCCTCTGTGTAGGTGGCAGTGAAAACTGAATATTTGCAGCCTGACTCTGTTGGTGAAAAATATCAGATATGAGGTGGCGAGACTAATGAAAAACTGATGGTGCAATGCCACACCCAGCAACTCGTTCGTTTGTGCCCTCTGTGTGTTTATTGTTCTGTTTAGGTGTATGTCTTTTGTAAACTGGGAATTAGATGGCCAGACAATACCGCTCGTAGCATAACCGAGTTACAAAGCTATTGTTGCAACGGTACTGTTCTCTCACTGATATGTTTGTCGCCAAATGAAAGAGAACTGACTGAAAATGTTCACAGTGACATATTCGATGTCAGTAGGTTAATTATGGGTGATCGTAATGAAAGAAACAATGGATTAAAACGAAAATAAAATCACTGCTACTGAACAGTTTCTATATTCGCACACCACAATAGTTAGAAACGCATGCAGGCACAGAATACTAACTACACCACATCTCTCTCTCTCTCTCTCTCTGTCTCTCTCTCTCTGTCTCTCTCTCTCTTTCTCTCGGTTTCTGCACTTGGCCAAAGATTCCTATGTACTGAAGGGAACAAAGGTTTTTTTTATGTCTGTGAGTGAGTATTTTTCCTGATCACTTCGTGTTACTGCAGTACACAGACAGACTAGTTCTGTACAATAAGTCCCTGATGAGCTGTGGGCTGGGAAAGGAAAGAGGAAGAGAGGAGCTGATGCACATCCTCTGGACACACACTGTTCAGTGGTATTGGTGATTTGTCATGCTAGCGTGCACTTCCACGTGCGTGAGTTTGCATGTGTGTGTGTTAACAGGCTCATACACACAAGCATTGTTAAGCGCTACTGCTGATGGTAATTTGATATGTAATATGCCCCTTGCCTGGGCCACAGTAGCACAATAGTGAGGCCAAGTCTCCAGTGGCTAGTGTGTTTACTGTCAACAGCAGCCTCAGTCCTCCAGCTTGTCCTAATTCTGTCACTGGCCCTTTGCCTTTCATATGGATTCATCACTGTTTTCATCATGTCTCTGTTTTCTGAGAATCCCCTTTGTTTAAATACAGTAAAATAAATACTGTTTGCATAAAGTTTTTTCTGTACAAATGCAGTCATAATAGTGGCATCAAGTGGTTGTTTAGGTTGACAGACATTTTCTAATGCAAAAAAAAACGTGCAGGCCAGACTTTTGTTGTCTTCAAACCACGGGAACCACCCTGTAAAACCTCTGGACCTCAGGGCCACTTTCTGGGGGTAGAAATGAGTGCCTACTCGGGGATAAGTCCTACTGAGCAGAAAGCTGATTGGTTCAACTCTAGGGAGACAATGCTGACAACAAGCACCATTGTTGTCTGCCCTCTCGATGTCCTCGTTGAGTAGCAGTCTTCTCTCTAACGGTGCCACCGTCAACATAAAGAACTGCTCATAGGACTGGAGTTAGATTCAGTAGCTGCTATTTTTAATTCTTTGACACACTCAAAGTTGATGTCAAAGTCGTGACTGTATCCTGCACCACAGTGGAAACACAAAAGCTGAAAGGCCTGATTGGAGCATTGTTTCTGTAGGGCAGGGTGATAGAACGATTGATATGTGCCAGGATTAGACACTTCATCAATATCAATCAATCAATCAATAAAAAATGATTCAGTAGAATGCTCGATAGGTGTCGTTTAAAATCATCAGATGCAGACCAGCATGAAAGCCTGTAACAATAACAAAAAAGTTTGGTCGTATGAACAAACCCCAAGTGTGCTCCCACCTGGTTCGTAACAGCATTCTGTGATAATGGAGCCTCTTCCCCGTCCGTTGCTTGTGCTCATTGACTTCCATGCAGGTCTCTGGAGGTGTGATAGTCCGTGGCTGCCTGGGCCTCTTGTCGCCCAGGTCCACATATGCAGACTCGTGTTGGCTGCAGCTGATGGGAAACACTTTTGTGATCAAAACAATACCCACGTCCTTGTGTCCCTCATCACCTCTGTCTCAGCAGCACACTCTTGGGGCTGATTTACTTGTCAGATTGCATTTGGGGTTTCTGTCCAGTGATGCCTGATCCTGGTCAGCTACTTGGTACCTTAACCTTAGCATGGTGCACCGACCATGCACCCAGTGATTTAAAATCACTTGCGTCTTGCACACATTTTGTAACATTTTAACTACAAAGTTCAATAGTTTCTTTAAAGATTGTGTATTTGTTGCATATTATTGATTTTACTGAATTAGTTTACTCCAGAGGTGAGTTTACTTGCTTTCTTTATTTAACACATATCAAGTTTTGCTCATGCCTTCATCCTTCTAATATTTTTACCTTTTCATAATAATGCCAAGATACATGTATTCATTTATGTGTTTTTCATTATTGTGTGAACATTAAAGTCATTACTTGTGTTCCTGATATGTAAAGCGATGACACTGAAATATAGGTGGTGAAAGCCAAAATAAACCATTTTTTTCTGTTGGTTTCTGGTAATAATAAATCATTTAAAAAGACCCATGAGTATAAATTTCAACTAAACTTAAACATGTAGATTTTGTTTATGATTTCACCTAGCTCTACTTTCTTGTCCACTTTTGCACTATGTCGTTTCTGCAGTGGAAAGACACCTAATGATTACATCTCTGTTTGCAAACACTGTTCCACTAGTGTGTAACTTCTTTTATTTAAGACTCATTTAAGGTCCACTGACAAATGAAGCAGCTGCATGTAAAAGTAATATATTAACTGATAACTTAAGCCTAACATTGAGTTTGTTCAAATTGAAATAATATATCAGCCAATTTGTGGTGAATCCAGTGTTATGTGTATGTAGACTTTGCATGGCACTGACATTTGATTTCTAGGTCCTGACCTCATCATTCCCCACTATGAAATAGCAAGTCAAGCACAGCAGGGATTAGGGATAATTTCCTTCTTCGGTAGATTTAGAGGCTACAGGTGCAAGGTGGCTTATGAGATACCATATGAAGAAACTGTCCAGCAGCATGTGACAACATACATGTAGCTATCAGGCAAAAAAACATGATACCTGACCTGTTATCTGATGGCTGACCAATGGCTTAAGTCATATTTGAAAGGGTGCCGTGTCATGCAGTAATAAGAGTGTGTCATGTGAATGTAATGGCAGGCTCAAGTTCCCTATCTGTAGTCCGTCAAAGGCTTCCCTTTTACGAGTGAAATCCTGAGACTGTAATCCATTTTTATCAGCTGTGTATTTGCTGATCTAGTTGCTGTAATCGCACAAGAGTACGGTATAATGGCAAGTGACTCAGAGAAAAATAAAGAAACGGGCTTCTAACAGAATGTCAATAGCAATCCCCCGACCAATCGCCGCACAGAAGAAAAGAGCTGCTTTGTACACACTCTGAGTAAACATACATTAGTACCGTCCAACCCACAAATTGCTGAGTTCATTTAGAGTGCTCACAGTTGAAACTGCCTTCAGAGCAGATGACTGCCAGTCACACAAAATTCAGATTTTCAGTGTGGTCAGTGAGTGAAGACAGCGCTGATGGATGCCTGAGGCTGAATCCAGGCTTAGTGTGTGCAGTCCATCAGCCAACCATTCTGTCAGGCTCAAAGGGTAAAAGACCTATTAACTTCCAAAATACCCCCGCTGGGAATTAAAGTAATATTCACTTGTAGCTTGCTCCAACCACATGCTCGAGAAAGAGTGTTCTTTTAATAAATTCACATATACGGAAAAACATAATTATGCAGTAATCTACATCACACTTATGGCATTAAGTACATGGACAGTCATTCGCAAAGAAATCAAACTATATACATTTACTGATGTTTTTTTGTAAAATTATAACTGAGTACTGTCTTTATTTCTCACGGTGATGGATACGTTTTTGTGAAGGTGCAATTCAGATTAGCCTCTTTGACCAAGGAAACACATTTTGATGTTTGTTGCTTGTGTAATCAAACTGAAATACCATTTGACCTGTTTGTCGGGTAATGCCACCTTGACACCGCAGTGCCTTTCCAGTATCTTGATGAAAAATAGGCCAAGCAGAGAGACAGATGACAGATAGACTCTATCTTACGGCGCAGAGCAGATCAGCAGAATGATTTACACTCTGGTAGGTCAGCACTGCTGCATTCAGAAAGCCAGGGTTTGGCAAAGAGGTAGAGCACAAACAGTTATCAAGACAAGAACAGACCTGACATCTGTGTTTGTAGATACATCCAACATAGGGAGACGTGTACATACAGAAAGCGGTAAGCTTAAAGAAACAGACAGGCTCTTAGATGCTTTGTGGTACCTTTTGTTGACAGTCGGAGAACACACCTGCTTGTCAGGCCACACCTTGTCTGGCACTGTTTACCCACAGCAGCCTCCCTGCTGTGTATTTCCCATTAATGTGGCTACTGCGGCTCAATGGGCTAACTTTGCACTCTTCATCTCCGCTATAGAGATTCAAGGAGGCGCACAGAACAGCGTGTGAACGGCGACTTGCATGAGCTCCCTGCAGCTTTCCAAAAAAGCCAAATTTTGCATAAATCATTCTGAATGTGGGTTTTCAGTTTGACCGAAGGTAAACACAGAAATTAGCCACCACGGCAAGGCATCAATAATACATTATTCTGACTATTTTCGCGCTGTTTCTTGCTAATACGGGGCAACCTCGGTGCATGTGGAGAGGAGTGCATGGGGGGTGAGCTGTTATTCAAAGGAGTAAGAGGTCAGACAGGTGCAGGACGGGGCTGGCAGAGAGCAGCAGCAACATGCTGGAGCAGTCTGCTGGAAAAGCTCTGCAAAACCACTTAACCTTTGCATTGTTTCCGTGCACACAGACGCACACCGTAGCTGCAAAACACACACCTGCAGGCACAGGCTGCTCACCCAGCTCTTCGGAATGAAGTTAAAGCGATTCTCTGGCATATTTAGTCAACATGTCTCCCGTATGTGAGATAACCTGTAGGAATGTAATAGGAATGTTTCAGCAGAAAAATGTGCCGTTAAGTAAAAAACAAAACCAAAACAAAAGTGTCATGTAAGAGTAAAACACTCACACATACTAAATTGCACGGGCATTTGGAACACACACACACACACACACACACACACACACACAGAATCATGTAATTAATCCAGGATATTAAAGTGTGATATCGCCATTAATATAAACCACTTTTGCTCAAGTTTAAATCTATGAATATTCTAATTGCTGCCTTTGGGCCCTTTTTGCAGTTGAGCGTGGTACCACTTAGCTGTTTTGCTTACTGATAACAATGAGCAACGCAGGATATTTAATATATCTGAAGCCTGCTTTTATTACCCAGCGTTGCATCATTTCTCCAGAATAAGAAATGAAGAGTGATTGCGGCCATTAATTCATTCCTCACCCAGGCTCAGGGAAAAAAAAAAAACAAATCAAAAAAAGGTGCATTAAACTGTGACCTCTTTGCTGACCCCTGAGCGTTTCAGACCAGTGACGTTGGTTGACAGGTAACACATTAACTTTGTTCCATGAACTCAATAGCTGTTATCACCTACTTTCCCTTTAGATTGATATTTGATTAGCCAGTAAACTGCAATAAAAAAAACAAAAAACGGAGTGACTTGTAGTGGTTTGCTGATGAAACAGACACACTGATAATTGGGGTTTCACTGGTGGCACTTGTGTCCACAGCTGCTCAGTTCAGTGAAGCTTCTATCTGCTGGCTTTTGCTTTTTGTATTGTATGGGTAGGAGGAGCCGCTTTCCTGTGATTGTCTGCCTCCCTCCCTCCTCTCTCTCTCTCCCTCTCTCTCTCTCTCGCTCTCTCTTTCCCTTTCTCATTTTTCCAAAGTTGAATATTCCGCTTGCCTGGGAGCTGTCGCCAGCGGAGTAGTGCAGCCCCACTGACTGAACGCACCAGGCGGGTAGTTTGGCTTTTCTTTTTTTTTTCCCCTCTTTGCGCTGCGCCGCCGCTGCTCCTGCTGCTGCTGCTGCTGCGCCTTTTGGATCAGACGCGGAGAGAAGGAGTCCCGGCTCGGTTCAACCTCGTTTCTGTCCGACCCTCCTGTGTTTTCATTCCGGGGCTACTTTCAAGATGACAGAAGAAAAGAGTGTTGGGCATGTAAAGCTGGTAGGTGTCTGAAACCCCTCCCCTCCGCGCTCAGAGGTGTCTGGCTGTGTTTTGAGGGGAGGGGGGTGGTGGGGGGGTGTTCAGGTTTTTGTGGCAGACGCGCCGCGGGGGTGAAAGAAGCGCCCGGGAACAGAAATGGGAACCCGGGTGTTTATTTATTCCCACCATCCACTGGGATCTTCCTTAACGCGCGTTGCCTTAAAAAAAAAAAAAGCTTGGACATGGAGCCGAGTGTAACGCGCACGACCATGTCTGAGGTAGGATGTCAAAACTTGCGCTTGGATCAGATTTTCTCGCATGTTTTCATGTGTGTGAAAACACTGAAGACACGCGGACCTGCGTCTGATGTGGTGCCATGTAGGGACAGCGGGTGGAACAGGAGGTTCTCCAACTGAGCCGGTTATGGAGACGCTCGTTTTGGTGGTGAAACGTTGCGTTAAAACTGTTCTTATTTTTCTTTTTCTTGCCGGAATAAATCAGTGAAATGTACTGACAGTAAACCCTATTTATAGTTTATAGTTTCGAAGTCCTGTGTAACTCCTATGAGAGCAAACGGCGGCTCCAGTCTGGGTCTCCCCGCTGCGCATCACACTGTTGTTATTAGAATGATTCAGCTGAGAGAATCATGTGTTGCTGCCACATTGCTTATTTAAGGAGGTTCATGGGCTCAGCTGGAGAGCACTAAGCTGTCCTTTAATTGTTTATATCTTATCTGGGTTTGGTTTGGAATGATAAGGGTCCTTGTGGCGTCTTCATTCTGTCCAGCTCACTGGGCTTCCTCCAGAAAAGCAGGGTTTGGTCTCAATTTTTTTACACAACTTCAGACTTTGATAATCAATAGTGATGCTGACGGGACTGCGTCTCTTATTTTCTTTTAGAGAATCACCAAAATTCCTGCACTAATGTGACTTTTGGTTGAATTTTAGATTTGTTTGCTGCTCTTTGCACATTTTTTTAGAATTCCTGAAGACAGTACATCTCTTTTTCCTGATAGTAATGTATATGCTATTGTCCTTCCCGATTTCAGCGTATAGCAATGAACTGAATTATGAACTGATTTCTGCCACTGGGTAGCGGTGAACTGAGCTGGTGTCACGAGAATTAATACCCAGTCAGATAGTGATGAGATGCACAAAGTCGTCAGCAGAGTGTCGAAGTGTCACTACATGTAATTCATCCCGTGCGGTGCCAAATGCCAAATGTTGAAGTCGGCTGAGTTCTGATAATCCTGCTGAGCTCAGCTGACAGTAAGAGGAAACAGGCTTGTTGTTGGGCTGCTTTGAAAGCCTCTGTGTGCCAGTTGTGTTGGCTATCATTAACAGGGACGGTCACCGCTGTTGTTATGGGATGACTGTCTGCCAGGTTGGGTGTCTGTCGTAGTTTGCTGCTTTTTTTTTTTTCATCCTGCAGTAACCTTTTACTTATATCAGCACCTCTTTGCTGGATCCTAAATTCCTCTTCCAGATTGATACTGTCTGCCTTTCTCTCTCTCTATCCCTGTGCCAACTGTTTGAGCAATGCAAAACCACGGTAAGGTAAAGCACAAAACCCAATCAGTCTTGTGCATAAGTGCACTGTAGTAGTAGTAGTAGTAGTAGTAGTAGTAGTAGTATTGGTAGTAGTTGTTCACCCAGTTCTGTTTTTCAAAGCCTTGGAGCTGACTGTCTCATACCATTACACAACATGGCTCATGAGGCTGATTACACATCAGCACGCTCATCTATGCTTCCAACTCATATAGGAAAGTGCCGAGTCAATGCTCTTGGCTTCTGCTTATACCTTCAAACGCCATGCATTTGCTTTCCTGACTGTCTTCCTGTCTTTGTTTTCCTGTGGTCTCTCCCTCCTTCTCATCCTCCTTCCTTCTATCCCTCTCATTCTTCTACCCTCTCTTCCCTCCTTCCATCCAACTCCCTCTTTATCTCCGTGAAAAAGTGGGTGTTGTTCCCTGTCGGTGCTCCGAGGCAAATCACAAAGCTCCCTGTTGTGTCTGACTGTTTACCTGCCAGTGGCTTGTGTTGTTTGACCTGTTGTGCATACATGTATGTGTATTCACTGAGCACAGCAAAGGAATTAAAAGAAAGTGGTGGTTTTAAAAAAAAAACACAAAAAATTATTGTCGTCCAGTGATGCACGATGTAAGGCTGAATTTAACGGATCAAAGGCAGTACATTTACCAGTACTCATTAGCACAAGGTTTTAATCCGCGACGCCTTGTAACAGTCACGGTTTGGATTGCAAAAGGTTTGACATTGCCGGTGTCACACAGGAGAAAATGTCGCTCTCAGAGACTTTGCCTGTTATAAAGGAATGTGAAAACAGAGCTGAAATATTACAGTGATAATAAACTTTTTGTACAGTGAATGCAGCAATCTCACCATAAGAGGGTGTTAATAGCACAATACAGCAGTTCACTGAGCAGAGAAAAGCAGCAGCAGACATGTCTCTGTTTGTCCTTACCTGTTAAAGAGCTGTTTGTTTCTAATATAAATATGATTGCCCTCTGGTCATGTTTTCAGTCAAGTGATTTGTGACATTTAGCATGTGTCTGCAAGTACATATCAGATTGGAAATTAAATTGCATTTTTCACTTACATAGAACTCCTCAAAAATCCTTGAACACTGGACTTCAAACAAAATCTAAACAGCTTCGAAGTAAACCCACATGTACTGTGAGAGAAGTTAATTTCCATCGTGGTTTCCGAGGTGGCACGAGTCTTGTATCTACCTCCAAGCAACATTAAAAAGTCTTGAAAGTCTTCGTTTTTACCTTGACGGATCGTTGACACAGACAGCCTGTCAATCAGAGGTTATTACAGCTGCCAGCGATATGCTCATGAGCTTCACGACAGGAGCAACTGGCACCTAAATGCCACAGTGTGTTGCATGTGTTTGCACTGAGGCAGTCGGTTTTCATGCGGTCGAGGCACATACCAAGAGAAGCCACGCATCTGAACCCCTGACGTTTTAAAACCCCTGCCCTCTGCTCCACGCCTCACCATTCGTCACGGTGCTCCAGCTTTCCGCCACAAATCTAAAACACGGCAATTCCACTAATTCTGCTCAACAGGTCAAATAAATCATCCCAATATGCCAGACAACCTTTAAAACACAGTGTGCTCCTGAGTTTTTACCCTCAACTGTATTATTTGTGGACAGCAAATGACCTAAGAAACCCTTCTTGCATTGTTAAATGTTCAGCCTAAATCAGGCTTTGGCGTAAACATGCTGTTGTATTTGTGTTGTTGTGGTCGGAGGAAAAACCATCCCTTTTTTTTTTTGCCTGTCTTATATTTGCAATAATTCCCAAGAGGACATGCTTTTATGATGAGTACAGAAGCGATGGTTTGGGAGCACTGAAGTAAGCGTAATCACAGTATTGAATGCTCCTCAGGGTGCCGTGAGGTGTACACAGCAAATGCCAGTGCACATGCACTGACAAAGGCTCTTTTTTGCCAAATATATCTACACATTAATGTGTAAAAAGTGTAACAAAACCACAGGGATCTCTAACAAGCAGCTATGTTAAATGGGAAGTGTCAAAACAGCAGGGCCCTAACCAGCCACTGTTTTGGAGGAGACACATCCTGTTGATAGTTGCACATTAAGAATGACAAACTCCTCCCCTCCTCTGCCAACATTAAACTTACTTCTTAGAACAAACTGATATGCACAAGGAAGAATTTACAATTATTGGCCACCTAGTTCTTCGCAACCGCTACATTTCTCCGCATTATTCATATACATTAAATGTGCATGTGAAGGCGGCGGTAATTAGTTATGAAAAGTGGAGCGAGTGAATGAAACTAACAGATTGCTAAGTCCGATTGGGGATCATTCATTAGAGGAAATGGTTTCTATGTGATATAGCATTGATCAAGGGAACGAATGTGGGAGTTGACGCAGACGTTGCATGGATGGATCTATGGTGTGACAGATTGCCTCCTGTTTTTGTCTCCAGACTCCTTTGATCTCTTCATTGCGCTGAGTGCAATGAAGGTCCCTGCCAAGAGAGGCATAGCCTGTCTCCCAGATGCGTTCGCACTGCATGTAGATCAGCAAAGACTGCTCATGCACGGCACCCCACTGCTAAACTTGATCCCTCTGGCCAAAAACAATATTTATGTGATTTTATGCTTTTTATGCTGGTTGGGCGTTACAATCCTCTCTGTGCCATGGCGAGCGTTCTGCTGTGTTGTAGTTATATCTTAAGTAGGTGAGAACAGCCCCTTTGCTGCGACACTAGTACCAGAGAAAGCTATTGTTATCTAGAATGCTGTACGGGCGCAGTGCTTTTGAAACAGAAAGACAGTATAGGAAATTATTTTGTTTACCCCACCAGAGTTTGGAACCACAGTGCTGAAATATGTGCTGGTCAGGCAGTCCTGTTTGTTAATGCTGAGGTTCGGCGCTCCACTCCGCTGTCTTCATTCTGCTTACTGTGGTCTGGCAAAGATCAATGGATATTTGCTTTGGCTGGAGGCGTTCCAGACCTAAATTACTTTACATTCAATTTGGTCAGTATTTAACAAGTCGGAACTGCAATCCAAATGTTGTGCTGCTCATCATCTAATCCATGTCCCATAGTTTGCTGATTGGTCCTGCCTCTAACTGTTTCTCACTGTAGATCTGCAGCGAATGTTTTTCTGGACTAATATCTCAGAGCAAAAATTGATTTTTGTAAGGTTTTGGCTGAAACTTGGAAGCAAAAGTTAGACAACTCTCAACCAATAAGAGAATTTAGGCCTCAGGTTGCTTAAATTCTAAACGCAGTGTCGTGCCAAATTCTATATGCTGTCTCCTTCAACTTAGAGTGCCTGGTCTTGTCTATTATCATTTGTGCTGGCAGACAGTGTTTTTTTTTTTTTTTTTGCTTTCATTGCTTTTCCACAGAGATGCAAACCTTTGCAAATACCCCTAATTACATTGTGATTTGTATGCATGAATACCTGATTACATAAAACATTTGTGTGGTGGGCTGAGCTAAACAAAACTGTCGTGGCCTTATCTTGTCCTGGTAAAAACTCTGGGGTCCGACAGCAGCCGCTGAGGAGGCGGCCAATCTTCAGCCACGCTAGTTACAAGCCAGCTGCTTGTGAATCCAACAGCAATACACATGTTTCCCATGATCTCACCTGCTGGCACCAGTAGCCGGGGTTCAGGCCCAGTTCTGACATCATGGTGTCCACACCAGAAGCCTCTCGCTTGGGCAGATTGTACCACACCTCCCTCTGAGTGGTGTGACCCGGGGGTAGTTAAACATCACATGTGTGTATAAGGGTTTTTTTGTTGTTGATTTTTAAAAGATTATCTGAAGATAATGTAGAACATTCTTTAATTTGAGTGACTTTAAAAGAGCATTTAATTTCCACCTTGCTTTACACATCACTGCATTAGAAGATTGTTTTTCTAAAGCATTTCCAACTATAATGGAAAACTGTAACACTAAGTCTCACACTCTTTATTTCTTGGTCATTTAACAGATGTGTGTTGCTTGCTATAATGAGCATCCCCGCTCCCCAGCACAAGCCAGGATGCAGTTGTGATAAAAATAGAGGGATTGGGCATGGAAAATGCAGGCAGAGAGAGAGAGAGAATTAACTATAAAGAGACGGATCGAGAAGGTAGGTGTACACAGGAGGAGGCGTGAAAAAAGATTTTTGAGCTTCAAGGGCATTTGGAGGATTCTGGGGAGGGTTAATAGCTACACAGATCAGAGAGCAAAGACAAAAGTCAGAGGGTTAGAAAAGGGAAAAAAAAAAAAAATCCATGACTGACTCATGCACTCGCATATAGACACATAGAGACTTTCATCATACACACTCATCCACCCAGCAGGCATTTTTAAGAAACTCCATCCCTCTTTAAGCAGCTCTTTTCCTCTCTTGCTAGTTGATAGGTGAGTTTCAGTGATCTTTAGGAATCTCTGATATTCTCTTAAGACCCTCTGCTACTCTCAGATCAGCCGTCCGTGCCTGCAGGAGGTTACGTTTTAACACGGTTAGTTACTTAAAATACGATGTTGCTCCGCTGACGCTGACCATTTTATCCAGACCCATCACAACTACGAGTAGGAGTTGCTGCGAACCTGCCTCGAGCAAAAAGCCCTTAGACTGAGTTCTTTTTCTCAGTCTCCAGGCCATCGGTTCCGTTCAATATTGATATAGCAGTAGGTATTGTTAACCTTCACAATTATTCTCTTTGGTTTTGCAGTGCCCCGGGGACTGGCTATTTTTAAAACGCCGGCAACTCTGGGCAGCTATTGTTTAACTAACAACCTATTGATTTGTGTCAGCTTCAGTTGTGGGGCTGCGCCGAGGACAGAGTGCGTTTTTGATTTCACAAACACATTATTTAGAATATTTTAGAGAGTAGGTGAGAGCTGGTTCCATCTTAGCCCAGATAAACGCTGCTTTTTTTCTATAGACTTTCACATTACAATTTTAAAAAATTCTGGTGCATGAAGCATTGCTGCTGTGGTCTGCCTTCCTCAAATGTACTTCAATTTTTTAAAAGGACCACTTCATTTTTAAGTTTTACAGATTGTACATTATATATGGTATCAGGAGCAGTACTAAAAAGAGAGTGAATGGAGGGAGACAAAATACAAATGTGGCCTTTGAGAGTCTTCTTCATACATAACTCATTACAAGATGTTCATTTTTTTGTGATATCAGAAAAGAATCGTATTGTCAGTGAAGTTGTCTGCTGTTTAGGTTTGGAGTGAAAATGTGTTTGCAATGATTATATGTTTCATATCTTCGCAGTGTGATCGTCGCTACGGCTTCAATCAGCAAGCTGCCTTTTGACAGTTGTCTTGTATTATACACAACATGTCTCATGCCAATACTTTGCTAAAGGTGGGAAAAAAAAAACATAATTCATCAAATGACTGTCTGAGCTCATCCGTCCGCTGCTGACAATAATAAGATTCCTCAGCTTGAGAAGGAAGAAGTGACTGTTTTATCAGCGATAAATAAAGCTAATCGAACAAATAGAGCAACGAGCCGCTGACATTTCAGCGCATGGAACGTGCTGAGCCAATCGAAACGGCAGCCAAGCAAAACAATGGCTCCTGCTCTCCCCCCTTGAAGGAAATGCCAAACATTACAGTGCTGTATAAATAGAAGGCTCTGACTTTGTAGAGCCAGATAGAGGACAGGAACCCCCTCCCTGGGGTCACGCTGATGGCAAGGTCTCCCACCTCTCCTTCCCTCTCCACTGTCTCTGTCTTTATTGCTCTTTTTGGTTTTTTTCTCAGAGTGTGTGATCTATTTTTGACCTCCCTGTGATTTTTTTTTTTTTTCTTCTTTGGTTTGCTTGTGTATTTTTCATCTCTCCATCTCTTTCTCCCTGACACCCGGTCACCATGAATAACTGAACAGCCTAGTAACACTTGCACAAATGCCTCCTGCCTTATTAATGATGCCATCTACTACAGTTGAAGTGGCAAATGGCCCTCCTGGATGTATTATGTTGTGGCCAATGTATGGACTTTGACCCAAGGTGAATGCCGTACTTAGAGCAAAGTAGGCTGATGTTTAATAGCTTTTGGTCAAGCAGCCTATTCTCACAGCTGACAGCTCAGCTCAGTTCGGTTTAATTTAACGACCATGAGAAATCTCCCCTTTTGCATCTGGATAAATGCAGCCTGTGTACATTTTGGGCACACGTGGTCGGAAAACGTGCAGCATGAGATGAGGCGGGGAGGTCTTTTACACCGAGGCCACACAGATCAGAATGAAAAAAATCCATCTGGGGTTTAAAATATTAAATCATCGATTTCATTCTGTCATTTCACACTGTTTTTTTCTGCCTCCACCCCCACTGAGAACGGGAGAGAGGAAGACAGAGTCATCCCCAAAACGAGGTTAGTTGCTCCATCTCTATGTAATGGGGTTATGGATGATTCAGCCGAGACAACTCCAACAAGTCTTTCATCTGTACTATCTTTTGTATCAGGCGTATAAATTTATTTCCCTCGGCTGGCAGGCTGCACGGACAGTTTGGAAGATTGAACCTCAGCTGCCGGTGGAGGCAGATTTAGGAAGCAGCATGCACATTAGGTAGCACGTACACACAAGGACTCACACATCCATTCGCCACCGATGCATTCTCCGTTTGGCTCTTTGTTACCGTTATCTCAATCTTATCACCAGCGACGACCGGAAACTGTAGCAGCGGGAGTGTAGGTTTTTCACTTCCTGAAATATTTTGGGTTTTTTTATCTTGCAAAATTACTGCAGTGAAGAGAAGAACAACCCCAACCTGTTCCGTTTTCAAGTAGACAAATGCAATGTAGTTTACTAGCACAGCCAATTTATTTATTTTTTCTTCTTTTATGTTTCTTAATTAGGCTTGCTGTCATATGGACAGTCAGGATTTTTCATCCTCTTGAGACCTCAGTATTGACCTGAGGATGTGACTCCTCCAGAATCAATAACACAACCATGGATGACATCATTCACTAATACAGTTTGGCAAACTATTGATAAACTGGCCGGCACCTTATGGATCAGTTAGCCTGCTCATTTAGAGTACAAACACAATGCATTTAAGATTGTCAGCTGTTTTTCGGAATGGGAAAACTTTCCAGGAATATGTCGTCAATCTTCATTCTGAGGGCTATTGTTTTCTTGACAGTCTTTCTAGTCTTCTATAGGTGCAAAGGGACCAAAAATGCAATTTCCCGCTGAAAAGATCCTCTTTTTGGAAGCTGAGAGTGCTGTTTATGTGGTGCATAGATTGCTTTTTCTCACGACGCGGAGTAAATTTGCATATTTATAGAAAATTCCAGTAAAAGGTAAGCCATTAACTTGGCACCATGCTTTTGTGCACATATATACACATACAGACTCAGATAAAAATATAGAAAAAATTAAGCTGAATTGGTGTCAAGTGTCAGTAGACGCAAGTTTCTTTCCTGAAAGGCAAGACAATAGATTTCTCAAGTTCTGCAGTTTGTGCTTTTTATTTACTCTGTCATCTTATTTGATGTCGTTTTAGCTTCATGAATGCATGTAGGCGAGTTGTTTTGCTTCGAAATATTAGTTTTGACGGAGTCTGGTGGAGGGTAGTCATAGAAAATAAAACAGAATAATGATATGCCTCTTGCAGTGTTCAAGGTGAGCTGGTGTTGAAAGTGCTAGTCAATATTGTTTGTGTGTGAAAGCCAACTTGGTAGTTTTAGAGAGTTTTAGCAGCCTGAGGATCGAGAAGAAAGTACCGTTCACAATTTAAACCTTTTAAAATATGGGAGACAGACGGAAAATGATATCAAGACTGAACTGCCTGAAGAACTTATAGTTGTTTCTAAGAACAGTAGTGGATCCACCTCTACTTGCCCTACTCACTTCTAAACTACTGTCATTTGTAAACGGTCCACACTTACATATATGCTGTTTTTTTGTTTTTTCAAGTTTATATAACACATCATTTCAACCTTAGGTTCCAAAGTGTTTACAAAGTGTTTCTGATTCACATATTCACACAGACACAAACACCAATGGTGGCAGAGCTGTCATGCAAGGCACAAGCCTTCCACTGGGTGCAACTTTGGGCTCAGCATCTAGCCTGAGGATGCTTCAGTATCCAAGTGTGTCCAAGTTCTGTAAGCACACTACAAGGAAGAAAATGTTTTAAGGAGAGGAATTACATGGAACTGTCCACTTGCCTACAGTGTGTCTGACCAGCCGGATTGCCAGGGACAGCAGGTTATAACCTAAACTCTCGCCAGCGGGTCCAAAGTCTTCGTACTAATTATGTTTTTGCTTTTGTTGACTGTTAGTGGCACTTCTGTTCTCCCCCTCTCTCCATCCTTTGCTCCCTCCAGCATGCTCAGCCTCGTCTAAATATCTAATAAGCTGTTCTGCCAACTTCTGATCCCGGGTTTGTTCTCACCTGGGCAAATGCACATGAATAATGGAAGCAGCATGAAGTGAGGCAGGGGCATAGTTGCTCCAGTGTTGTGTTGAGGCCTGATAAGGCTCTCCACCACAGCAAAGAAGCCTCAGAGAGCTGATGAGACGACGTCTGACAGTATTAACTTTATTACCCACAGGCTGCCAAGCAGTAACAGGCAGAGGTATTAAGTAGAGGGGTAAAGGAGAGGAGGTGTGTTCTATTCACTGTCACAACTCTGTGCAAATCTCATTTCAGTCTGCTTTCAAGTATAAATGTATTAAACCAATTAGCAAGTCTGGCTTGGCCTTGTGCTTGACAAGAATTGATTGTTTATTTCATTTTCAGTGTCTTGCATCAGCAAATGTCCTTCACACAATAGAGCCTTCATCAGCACCACTGACAGGCAGCAAAGAGAATATAAGAAACAAACACGGCTCTGAAAGTGAGGGTGCGCTGTGTTCAGTCGCACGCATGATACGGCAAGGAATTAAATGTAACCATGAGTCACAGCTGCATGTCAACATATAGACCAAACAAACACTTTTCATGTGATGAGACCAAAAAGAAAAAAGAAAAAAAAAAGTCAAATACTCGCTGCTTTATATGCACTAGAGGCTGTGTGCATAAGTAAGAAAGAGGCACAACAAGAAAATACATTATCCCAAATGCACCAGCGTAGCTAATTTTATATAGAGTTGGGGCGTAGTAGCGGCACTCATCATCCCATTTAAATATCTGTACACAAAACTAAGGAATGATGGGAATATACACACTCTTCCCTCTGTTTGAGAGTTTGGTAAACAAATTAAAAATCACGATAAATCTGTTTGGTATTTGTGTATAAGACATATTCTAAAAAGCAACAAGGGCTACATGACACAAAAATGAGTTCCTGACACTGTAAAGAGACATTTAATTTCCTTTTGTTCTCCATTTGTGCTATATAGGTTTTCATTTTTCTATTTTTTATACATAACAGGACACAAACATGTACCACCTCTGTGGTTTACACAGGAAATCTAATTAAAATAAACCAGTATGTCATCACTGATTATATTGACTAAATGAGAAATTATGTTAAAGCTCACTTTTAATACCACCCCATACTTCAATAACCAGACCAACACACAGATTCTTTACTGTACCACTGATGCAGAAATTCTGTTTCATGTTACGTAACGACGGACGTTTCCGTGAGATCAGAGCAAGGTGAACTGAGATAACTTGTCCTGGGTCATGTTTTCCCCATCAAGCACTAACATTGGTAACCAGGGAATAGGAAAGCTAACCGGTACAGTGAGTCGCAGCTCTGCCTGCTGCCTTTTTAATACTGTGTTAAAGTGGTGGGAGAGTGCAGGCTGACCTTGATGCCTGTCACATGCTTGCAAGGCAATTGCAAAAAAAAAAAATGTTACCAAGTTAAAAAAAAAAAAAAAAAAGTGAACTATTTACCTTGTAAGGGCTCTGTCGAGGTATCTGAGGCAAGGTCATTTGAAGCAAATATTGGATGCGAATTAGTTGTTTAATCAGCTTGCAGTCCATTGTGTTGAATACTACACTTTAATGAATACATTTCGCTTTTAAAAAAAAAACAATCCCAAAGACAAATTTGATATAAAATGGAGACAAGATAATACTTGGAGATTTAATCAAGATTTATTTTGGAATTTGTTTGGATTCGCAGCTGCACCCCACGTAGCAGTGAGAGGGTTAAACTTAAGCCAGGCTGCTCAACTACACTGACTGTGAAATGGAAACACCAGCTTGGCTGCATTACTGTTTACATTCTATGAATAGGAATCGCATGTTTGATGAAACCGGCCCGCTCTGAGGTCTGCTGCAGAGAGAGAGAAAGAGACACTGAGAGAGGGGCAGGAAAAGGAGAGGGAGGAAAGATTGAGCCAGTGGAGGTGGGAGGAAGAGTGAGAGTAGAGGAAGAAGGGAGGAAAATATGAAGGAAAACTAAGAATATAGGCGTGACCAAGAGAACATTGGGAAAATTTCTCATGTGCTAAACATTCCTTTTTATCCCAGCTGCGTTGAGACACATGGCGGTCTTAATGTGCTGCTTGATTCCACTTATACAATCACGTGCACAGTTTTTGGTGTGTGCTGGTCAGCTGGAGGGTTCTTATTTTTGGAGCTGCCCAGTTTCCTTTTTCCAAAACCATAGTGGTGAATAAATGTAGTCTCTTGGTGTCTGGCAAAACTCAGCAGTGCCTGTTCCTGACATGTGTCTCATGCTTTGGGGTATTTTTAACCCCAATCGCTAAAATTAATTGCCATCCAAATTGTCAGAATTTCAATCCGCCAAAGCAACTGAATTCCACTTATTCCCCTCAAACAATGTCCTGTTTCTTTTTAGGTTTTAATGCTCGGCTGAGGTGATTAGGGGTAAATGCCACGGGAGGGGCTTAAGAGTTATGTTTGCTAACACTGCCACTAATGAAAGCATTCATACAGCAGTGCTATGTTTGGGTGTTTTTATTGGTCACTTGAATGTGTGAACTCTTAATTAGTACGTGTACCTCCCTGAAAATGTGTAAAAGTTTGTGATTTAACATCTCGCAAACAGGCCAGTCATTCTCTGCAGAAATGCATGTGTTGGCTCAGGGCGTTGACATTCACTTAGCCCATAAAGTAATGAATGAAAGCTCCTTGTTTGAGTGAGAAACGCAGTGTCAAAGCCAGAGAGAGAGAAATCAAACCACCATCTTGTTGTGCCGTGTTTCAGCAATTTCCCTGCCGCATAAAAATTTCAAACCTCGGTTTTCTGTTTTCTGCCAGGCAGTTTTTTTTTGTTTTTTTTTAAAATAGTAATGTGTTACCGTTGAACAAGCAAGCAGAGAAAGCCTTTCATTTGTTATTAGCATCTTTAACCTTTTTTCCCTGGTTGGAGATATTTATGAAATGCGCACTGCATAACAACAGGTCCGCAGCAGATTGAGGTCACAGACTGCAGGCTGGGCTTGTCAGATAAATAGCATATGTCTTCATTTAGCGCCAGGCCAGTGTGGAGAATTACCCTGACAGCAAACAAATATTGTTCTTATGCGCATTAGGGTTAAAGTATGAAAGCAACTGTTTGTCCGGAACAATTTGTGTATCACAAATTAAGCCGGTGTATTCAGGAAGATGTATACTTTATTGTTCCCGTTGGAGAAAATTAATTTGGACTCTACAAAGCTGTCTGTAGATTAACACCTTATATCTCATTTGTTTATTCCATACAAAAGAAAAATTAATAAAAAAAGAATTAAACAATCTGCATCCTGTGAAAGGTAAAAAATTGTCAATCTGTAAACAAGTGTAAGGTTGTTGTTGTTTTTTTTACACTTTGGCTTATCTACAAATTAAAAAAACAAACATAAGTCTTTTTGCCAAGCTATTTGGTGCACAGTAGTGAGAATGGTGCGGATCATCTTTTCTAACTCTGCAAGCAAGAAAGTAAACAAACATTATCCCAGATTTACAGCCTTTTTTTTTTTCCACAAATTAATCCATCTGCCTATTTGTGAAAGATGAAACTCTAAATGTGTTTGTGTGCTGCAACATACAGTGGGACAAGTATTTACTCCAAAACAATTTAAGTGTTTGGCAAACCGATTGAGATATTACTACTGCTTGAACCTTTAGGAAAGTTTTGCCCTCATTTGACTTTTTCCATCCCTAGCAGTAAATTAGAAGGCAGTAAAAGTGGTAAATTACCTCTCTGCCTGTGGCTTCAATTAACTGTTTCTTAAAAGTATTTGTTCAGAAAGTATTGTGTCAGCTTTTTTTTTAACCCACTCCTTTATACAAAAAAAAAAAGTGCTTTGCTGCAAATGCGACTACTGTTTTTTTCTTTATCTTTTCCCCCCGGGGTTAGTGTCCCACAGGGATAAACCTGGCAATGTCACGGGCTGTGTTTTCCAAAGCCCCTTCAAAAGGACTCAAAACTGTGATGCTTTTGTTTACTGTCATCTTTGCTCCTCTCCGGAGCCTTAAAACCTCAACCGTGTGATTTTCTGCTCCTCTTCCTTTACTGTGATAAACCCTGTGATTGACAGACTCCGGTGAGATTGATAGATTCAAGGTACACTTACAGAAGAGAGTGCAGGGAGCGGTGGGGGTCTGTGGTGGGGGGGTATACACTGTCAGACCGACCGTAAAAATTGGTGATTCACTGCAGAATGTCACAGCGTTGAGACTGAGCCAACTGCCACTAATGAAGGCAGCTAGAAGTGGAGAAGTGACCGAGGGCTCAGGGTGCATCTCGGTGTGTTTGTCTCGGTGCATCTGTCATTAGCACGTGTTTGTTGGAAGACACATATTGATGCAGATGCATTAACAACTCTTGGTTAATACCCACATAATCTACCTTGCACCGAAGCACAGCCTTTCCTGCAAGTAATCTTTCATTCTGTTCTCCTCTGAGGGGAACAAGTCTGCTTGATAGATGTCTCACATCTGTCTCTGGTTGCACCTCCCTCCGCACCTTTTCGAGTGAAATGTTTTGAGTAAAGAAAATAGGATTCATTACTTGTTTAAAAGCAGTATAAGAGCGTTACTTGTATTTTCTGCTTCCCAAGGTCTTAAACATTTCATTAGATGTTAATGATCCCAGTTGGAAGATGGGTCTTTTAGGAACTGAATAATATATATGTATAATTTAAGACAATGGCGGCTGCAGCAGGGTCTGACTAAGTTCCGTCTAAACTTTGTCTAAAGGCCCAAGGCTTTGAAAGTATTGGAGTACCTCAAACGATCACAGAGCAACAACGTCTGCACCTTTACAGCACTTGAATATAGCTGAATTCTTAATAAAGCTAGTGCCATTTACATATTTTTCCTCTTCTATTGTCAGACAATGGAACACGTTAACCAGTGGTCACCTCCAAGCTGCTGCACTGCTCGGCTAACGTCCAGATTTTCTAGCCACATTGTTGTCTGACAAACTCACCATACGGTTAAAACAACGGCTGTGTTGTGAATTTGGTGATATAATTTTCATAGAATTTAAATCTGCTACCAAAGTCAGACAACAGTCATGCAGTAAGGAGAAAAGGAGTTGCTTTAGTCAGGTTGTGCTTGTTAAATGCCCACTGTGTCTATGTTTCACTTTGTTTAATATACAGACCAAACTTTTTTACCTTGTTAAGATGCTTGATAGAAACTTGGATTTGTTTTGGAGCTGCACTGCTGACTCAAATAATGAGCCCTCTTTTATATGTATGTTTATGTTGTTTGAGTTGCCAGTGTAAAGCTGCAGTTCTGCATTTTAATATGTAAAGCTGAATTATGCAGTTTATCTAAAAAAAAAAAACATGAGCTTAAATGAAATAGTCATTTTGTTGTTGTTGTTTTAGTTTAGAGTATTCACCTAATTAGACAAATTGTCTCTAGATTTATCAGTTGACAAATAGTCATTACGCAGCCCTATTAAAAAAAACAGAGAATGGAACATCCAGGTAATGTCATTTACAAGCTAAACATTTATTGCAAATAAAAGCCACTGACATTATCAGCAAGGAATGCAACAATTTGAGCTTTTGTGTTTTTGACAATACTCCCTTAGAAAATAAATAAAACCGCTGCAGTGGGACCGCACTTGTATCTTTGGCCCAAAGGTCTAGGTGTGGTGATTTGTTTCGACTGTTCTCCTTTCATCCCACCATCATCAAGTGTCCATTAAGCTCCCATTTTGGCTCTGCAGCTGTGCGACTGCAATTCAGGCGGGAGCAATTTGGCTTTTACAAGTAGATTGTTTATACAAGGATAATCATCTTTGTTCCGCGAATGTCGTTTCTCTAGACTGATGCATGCGTCAGCAAACTGAATTCATACACATGCAGGCTTACACCCAGGGGAGCCGGGACTGTGCTTTTAATAAATAAACTGCTTCTTTTATTGTTTTCAGTGTTTGCAAGATAATGAACTGACAGAAAGCGTGACATCACTTTTCTATTTCGGGGCATTCCCCAAGGTCATGTCTTGCAATCTGTTAGTGGAATTCATTACTGCTGCCACATTTATTGGATCTAATTGAAGTGTAAACCTCCATTCGCGTATACACTTGATACAGTCACATAAAAGCGCAACTGCAAGGTAAAGGCATAGAGCATAAGCAGATAAAAAATTTACAGTCTGAGTGTGTATATCGAGCTTCTTCACAGACTAATGAATCATCAATCATGTTCTCTCTTTTTTTGTTTTATCTACTTCACTAAAAGCTCTGAGTAAGACCAAAATCTTATTACAATAATCAGCACAAAACAATAGATTAGAGTTAGTGCTTTATGGCTCTGTGTGTGTGTGTGTGTGTGTGTTTGGGTTTGTGTGGTGCCGTGTGTTTCTCTTCAAGCACCAACTCAAGCTGTTCTCCTTCCAGATGGGACACTTCACCTTAACAAGAATGGCAGATGAAGAGAGACAACGAGACAGAAAGACTTTGTGCTTGTAAATACGTGGCTCTGGCTGTGTGTGCGCTCATGGTTTTGTGGATGTCTTCGCGTTTGTGTATCCGTGCCAGCCTGTCTGCACAACAGAACGCCTTTACCATGAAGCTGGCGATACAGTCCCTAAGTGGCTCCCATCATAGCCAGCATTGTCTCCCCAGAGTGACATAGCTAAAGCTTAATGGGCCTGTTGATGGTGTGTTAAAGCTCGGTGTTAATTATAACACCATGCTCCGTTAAACACAGTCACATTAACATCAGCATAAGCTGTGCTGTTGAGCTCTGTCCTCGGGAAAAAAGTGAGACTGCTGATTCAGTCAACACTTGAATTGGACGGTCATGAAGAAACGACGTGGTGACCGTACACTGTCTTTTGACCCGGTGGACTTGGTAAACGAGGGTTTGATTCTGTCTACTTATGATGCCACTCCTATGGCAGATTTACAGTCAGGCAGTAAATTGAGTTTACTTCTGGGAGCAAGAAAGGAACTGTGACATTTGTCTGACTTTTCCTTGATTTTATTTAACAGGCATGATTTTCAGAACATGACATCTAATAACAACTTACTGACTGACTTTCCTTCTTGGTGATAATGTATGTTGCCCTCAGTTTTATGTAACTTTAGAATAAAGTTCACATGATCATACAGTCATCTGAATCAACGTCTGTCCAGAGGAGCTTAATGAATGCGTTCCTTGTTTTGTTGTTGTTGTTGATATACACCACTGAGGTTCAGTCATATGCAGCTGAACTCCTACTCACCCTAAGTCTGTTCTCCCTTGAATAACTCAGATTTTTGGCACATTGTTTTGTTAAAGTTGATATTGTAGAATGAAGTAAAAACGTGCATATTTTTAAAGTATGCAACAAATGCTTTTCTTACCCATATTTTACTTGCTAAATGCATGTAAATGTAATAAAATGAAAACTAGCAGAGCATTTGGAGAGTACAGTCCTCCACCTATGCCCTCCCTTGTAACAATAACTAAAGTGATCCAGATCTGCACCAGAATTATCATAAAAAATAGTCTGTCCACCAAGTTTGAGTAAAGTCTACTGGGTAGTTTTTGTATAATCTTGCTGACAAGCAAACAAATGTCACTGTAGGAGTAACAGGCCAATGCTCATGTCTAGTGTAAAGGCTAGAGGTGGTGAATTATGCCCCGTTTGTACCTTGAGTCTGCACACTGAAGGGCCATTGACCTTGGTTGTCATCAACAACTCCTAAGAGTTGTCCTTGCCTCTCCACATCACCTCCTCCCATATCCCATTTCTCTTGTTATTTCCATTTGTCCATTTGCCTCAGGTTATCAACTATCTGATACAGTGGAGATAAATTAGACCTATTGTTGGTGTGATGAAGCAGAACCTTATGCTGACTTGCTCGGTGGTAGCTTGTCGCTGAAATCTCTCTCTCCACATAAAGCATATGATAAATACCAGCCAAGAGGTGGCTATTGAAGGAGGATATTATGTGCATGTGCACACGTACGCACAGTTTAGTATGTACTTGGAATATATACTCCAATACAGCCTCAAACACGTACACTTATTTGCACACAAGCAGTGTGCCCTTTGCCTTTTATCAGCGTAATATCTGCATGATTGGCTGAGGGCAGTTATTTATTTCTTTTCCAGATAATGAATTCGGTAACAAAGCCACTGCATGCGTATAACTACTTTCTTCAGTTGAGTGCCTTTTCCAAGCACTAAAACTGCTGCTCAAATCATGTTTGCTTTGAACACAGCTCAGTGTCGAGGCATTGTTTCTGGTGCAGCAGAAGGGAGGAGACTTTAGTTAGCACAAATGAGTTTAAGCTGTTCTGCTTTGTTTCTGTCTTTATGCAGGCCCCTCTTCATTCGGTCCTTTGATGGTTTCACAGATTACAGATGTGTCTTTTCTTAGTTTTCAAGTAGTTTCACTGAATGTATGCTGCCAAGTTAGAATAATGTCACAGAACAATGAACTTATGGCCTGTGGAGGTCACAGGTAATTCATTACTTCTTATTATGAGATGGTAAGGACAATGCCACACTTCAGCAAGGTGTTTTGTCAATAAGCTGTAAATTTTATTGCCCATCTGGTGTCAGGCTGAACTGATTAAGGTAATAGCATCAACCCAGTTGCACAATGCACAAAGCATGTTGTTGCAGAACTGCAATATTAAATCAGTTAATCAAATAGTTGATTGATAGAAAACTTATTTGCAACTATTCTGATAATCAACTAATTGTTTTGGTCGTTTTTCAAGAAAAAAAATACTTCTAACACGAGTAATGTGAGGATTTCATGCATTTCTTTGTCACATGTGACAGTAAATAGTTTTTTAGCTTCTGGACAGAACAAGTAAAGCAAAAACATCATGGATTAAAAGAAGTTGCTATTTTTTATAAATATTTTATTCATTAAACGATACAGTGAAAAGAGTTGGCAGAATACAATGCACTGAACTAGCCTTGAAGTTTTAAAATGGAAAAACAGGAGGCCAAATGTTCCATTTCTGGATAAAAGTGTGTATACGCGTTCATTGTAAGAAAGTGCTCGTGCATTTTATGCTCAGCACTTTTTTAATTTCTTCTTTTAAATCTTGGAGAAATGTCTTTTAGATCTGTGTAGAAAAATGGTCAAATCGTGTTAATGTCCCTTGTATTTTCTTACCTTTCCGCAATATATGGTTTTGCTGTGTCTTAATTACTTGTAACCACTAAAAACAAGTCATCAGTAAATCCTGCTTGACTGGCACAGAGGGAGACAAGGACAGTCTTTCAGGAACAACCTCGCTTAATGAAATTGTCACTGTCGGCTATCTGGGGTTGTCTGGTTTAATGCTGCTGTTTCATGGTGCCTGGTTTGTTTCTTGTAAAGGATAGACGGCCACTGCAAGCTGTGCACCTGTGCCACTGAATCAGCAGGGTGGAGGTGTAGGGGGTGGGGGTTATTAGTGATTTTTCATGTCAGTGATTTTAAGGCCACCGCAGAGAAACAGCTTGATATGCAGGCTGCAAGGTGCTGAGATTTGAAGGGCCTGGAGAACAAGGGGGGAGGATCTCAAATCAATTTTCTTGGTAAGCTCTGCCCCTGTTTTCACTGCCCTGCAATAAATTGCTGTTGGAATCAGACTTTAAACGTTGAAATATCCTTGGAGTTAAATGTTTATTGCTTGATAAGTCAAGCTGATCTTACCATAAAAACTGTAAAGTTAGGAGTCAAAGTGTTACAGAATTGCAATGGACCTTTTCTCTAAGTTTCTCTGTCCTTCTCTACTGCTCTGCTGGGTATCTCTTTCTTCCTTTCTCTGCTGTTCTCTCCACTCCACTGATTTTTACCTCTTCTCTACCATTCAGCCAACCTCTACCTTTTTCCTCAGTATTCGTTCAGTCATTCCGCTTCTCATAAGACTCTTCAAGAGAAATCACATTATGAAAGCTTGAACAAGACGGGCCGACTCCACAGTTGTGCAAGCTGAGCACTTCTTCTGTAATAGTACAAGAAAATGTGTGTGTTAGTGGGTGGATCTGCTTAATCGGCACAGGCCAGTCCATCTTTCCTGAAGCCAGTATCTCACAGCTGATTCAGGTAAAATCAGAAATGGGTGAACGTGCAAACTGATGAGTTATGTATTTTTCCTGCTGATTTCTTCAATAAAATGTAGCCCAAGAACAAAAGTACCAGCTAATTAAAGCCCTATTTGAATACATATCTTTTCTTTCTTCATGCAGGTAATTGGCCAGCTTCCGTGGGATTTGATGTCACCTTTAGATTGGTTCAACTGAAGATGGAAACACTGGAGTCTGAGCTGACCTGCCCGATCTGCCTGGAGTTGTTTGAAGATCCCCTGCTCTTGCCCTGTGCCCACAGCCTGTGCTTTAACTGTGCTCACCGCATCCTGGTGTCTCACTGCTCCACCAGCAAGCCCCTTGAATCCATCTCGGCCTTTCAGTGCCCCACGTGTCGTTACGTCATCACGCTGAATCACCGCGGCCTGGAGGGCCTTAAGCGCAATGTGACGCTGCAGAACATCATTGACCGCTTTCAAAAGGCCTCCCTTAGCGGCCCCAATTCCCCCACTGAGAGCCGTCGTCTGCAGCCGCAGCGGCCCTACACCGCCACCATTAGCGGTACAATAGCTGGAACGATTGGCGGCAGTGGTGGCACAAGTGGAGGCAGTGCCCGTGGCAGCCCAGCCACCTCCAGCCACTCCCACTCGCACGCCAACCACGCCAACCACGCCAATCACGCCAATCACACCAACCACACCAACGCTAACCACAGCCCAGCTGTTGTTGCTAAGATGGATCCGCGAATCAGCTGCCAGTTCTGCGAGCAGGATCCGCCACGCGAGGCTGTAAAGACGTGTGTCACATGCGAGGTATCTTACTGTGACCGCTGCTTGCGTGCAACACATCCGAACAAGAAGCCCTTCACCAGCCACCGTCTGGTGGAGCCCGTCCCAGACACTCACATCCGTGGCCTGACCTGCCTGGAGCATGAGAACGAGAAGGTCAACATGTACTGCTTGGTGGACGACCAGCTCATTTGTGCCCTCTGCAAGCTGGTGGGACGCCACAGAGAGCACCAGGTGTCCTCACTCACAGAGCGCTTTGACAAACTCAAGGTTAGTCCTCCATGTCCTTTAGTTTACAAAGCATGCAATAAGGTCTTCATCAGCAACTTCTGTGTACTGCCCCTATTTTATGCTGTTTTACTTCTGTGTTGTGGAGTACGGTAAGTCACAGCTCGCAACCAATTTGATTGAAAAATAATGATGATTTACTGCAAAGCTTTGAAACTACTCCCATCTTAACAAAGCGGTTCCCATACATAGCCTGCAACATTCATTATAATATTTGTGCGCAATTTGCTAAACAGCAAAATCTTTAATCCATCCATTCCTGCCTTGGGAATGTGCATTTCTGTTGACTGTGAACTTTCAGCATCACCAAAAAATTGCATCATAGACACCAGCCTTTGTTCAGTAAGAAGGACAGAAAGACAGATCACAAACACAGAGAGAGAGAGAGAGAGAGAGAGAGAGAGAGGGAGACAGAGGGGGAGACAATTGGGATGGTGTGTTGGTGAGAAGGGCAGAGACAGATGGAGACCAGTAGGGAGGGCCGTCATTATAATAGTCGATGAGCTGGCATTCCCTGTGGCCACTGAGCTTTCAGAGGCTCTGCGTAAAGACCAGTACTGCTGAATCAGGGTGAAAAACAACAGAGAAAGGCACTAGCTGGAGCTCATTCCAACACTAAAGCCCTAAAGCAGTAAGCAGGCATCGGCTGGCCTGAAAACTTTTATCATGAATGCGTGTTGAGCATATGCACACATGTGTCTGTCTGTTGTGTATTTATGCCTCTTGAAATGCATCCGATTTTTTATTTTTTATTTTATTTTTTTTATGTGACTAAAAATCTCGCAGTTGTAATCCAGGCCAAGACAACAGCATAAAAAAAGCAACAACACAATACAAGTTAGATGCAATACATAATGCAACATGCAGCATACATCTATACAGCATTGAGGAGAAGGTTGCTTAGATAAGTGGGGACAAGCCAGGGGGTGGATCTGCACTGATACACTGCTCTGCACTGATAATGCATTGGGACACTCCTTGATTTCCATAATGCTGTGTAAATATGTTGCAGTATAGAAAGCAACACCAAACATAGAAACAAAAATATGGAAAGAAGAAGAAGANAAAAAAAACACAAAAAATTATTGTCGTCCAGTGATGCACGATGTAAGGCTGAATTTAACGGATCAAAGGCAGTACATTTACCAGTACTCATTAGCACAAGGTTTTAATCCGCGACGCCTTGTAACAGTCACGGTTTGGATTGCAAAAGGTTTGACATTGCCGGTGTCACACAGGAGAAAATGTCGCTCCCAGAGACTTTGCCTGTTATAAAGGAATGTGAAAACAGAGCTGAAATATTACACTGATAATAAACTTTTTGTACAGTGAATGCAGCAATCTCACCATAAGAGGGTGTTAATAGCACAATACAGCAGTTCACTGAGCAGAGAAAAGCAGCAGCAGACATGTCTCTGTTTGTCCTTACCTGTTAAAGAGCTGTTTGTTTCTAATATAAATATGATTGCCCTCTGGTCATGTTTTCAGTCAAGTGATTTGTGACATTTAGCATGTGTCTGCAAGTACATATCAGATTGGAAATTAAATTGCATTTTTCACTTACATAGAACTCCTCAAAAATCCTTGAACACTGGACTTCAAACAAAATCTAAACAGCTTCGAAGTAAACCCACATGTACTGTGAGAGAAGTTAATTTCCATCGTGGTTTCCGAGGTGGCACGAGTCATGTGTCTACCTCCAAGCAACATTAAAAAGTCTTGAAAGTCTTCGTTTTTACCTTGACGGATCGTTGACACAGACAGCCTGTCAATCAGAGGTTATTACAGCTGCCAGCGATATGCTCATGAGCTTCACGACAGGAGCAACTGGCACCTAAATGCCACAGTGTGTTGCATGTGTTTGCACTGAGGCGGTCGGTTTTCATGCGGTCGAGGCACATACCAAGAGAAGCCACGCATCTGAACCCCTGACGTTTTAAAACCCCTGCCCTCTGCTCCACGCCTCACCATTCGTCACGGTGCTCCAGCTTTCCGCCACAAATCTAAAACACAGCAATTCCACTAATTCTGCTCAACAGGTCAAATAAATCATCCCAATATGCCAGACAACCTTTAAAACACAGTGTGCTCCTGAGTTTTTACCCTCAGCTGTGTTATTTGTGGACAGCAAATGACCTAAGAAACCCTTCTTGCATTGTTAAATGTTCAGCCTAAATCAGGCTTTGGCGTAAACATGCTGTTGTGTTTGTGTTGTTGTGGTCGGAGGAAAAACCATCCCTTTTTTTTTTTGCCTGTCTTATATTTGCAATAATTCCCAAGAGGACATGCTTTTATGATGAGTACAGAAGCGATGGTTTGGGAGCACTGAAGTAAGCGTAATCACAGTATTGAATGCTCCTCAGGGTGCCGTGAGGTGTACACAGCAAATGCCAGTGCACATGCACTGACAAAGGCTCTTTTTTGCCAAATATATCTACACATTAATGTGTAAAAAGTGTAACAAAACCACAGGGATCTCTAACAAGCAGCTATGTTAAATGGGAAGTGTCAAAACAGCAGGGCCCTAACCAGCCACTGTTTTGGAGGAGACACATCCTGTTGATAGTTGCACATTAAGAATGACAAACTCCTCCCCTCTTCTGCCAACATTAAACTTACTTCTTAGAACAAACTGATATGCACAAGGAAGAATTTACAATTATTGGCCACCTAGTTCTTCGCAACCGCTACATTTCTCCGCATTATTCATATACATTAAATGTGCATGTGAAGGCGGCGGTAATTAGTTATGAAAAGTGGAGCGAGTGAATGAAACTAACAGATTGCTAAGTCCGACTGGGGATCATTCATTAGAGGAAATGGTTTCTATGTGATATAGCATTGATCAAGGGAACGAATGTGGGAGTTGACGCAGACGTTGCATGGATGGATCTATGGTGTGACAGATTGCCTCCTGTTTTTGTCTCCAGACTCCTTTGATCTCTTCATTGCGCTGAGTGCAATGAAGGTCCCTGCCAAGAGAGGCATAGCCTGTCTCCCAGATGCGTTCGCACTGCATGTAGATCAGCAAAGACTGCTCATGCACGGCACCCCACTGCTAAACTTGATCCCTCTGGCCAAAAACAATATTTATGTGATTTTATGCTTTTTATGCTGGTTGGGCGTTACAATCCTCTCTGTGCCATGGCGAGCGTTCTGCTGTGTTGTAGTTATATCTTAAGTAGGTGAGAACAGCCCCTTTGCTGCGACACTAGTACCAGAGAAAGCTATTGTTATCTAGAATGCTGTACGGGCGCAGTGCTTTTGAAACAGAAAGACAGTATAGGAAATTATTTTGTTTACCCCACCAGAGTTTGGAACCACAGTGCTGAAATATGTGCTGGTCAGGCAGTCCTGTTTGTTAATGCTGAGGTTCGGCGCTCCACTCCGCTGTCTTCATTCTGCTTACTGTGGTCTGGCAAAGATCAATGGATATTTGCTTTGGCTGGAGGCGTTCCAGACCTAAATTACTTTACATTCAATTTGGTCAGTATTTAACAAGTCGGAACTGCAATCCAAATGTTGTGCTGCTCATCATCTAATCCATGTCCCATAGTTTGCTGATTGGTCCTGCCTCTAACTGTTTCTCACTGTAGATCTGCAGCGAATGTTTTTCTGGACTAATATCTCAGAGCAAAAATTGATTTTTGTAAGGTTTTGGCTGAAACTTGGAAGCAAAAGTTAGACAACTCTCAACCAATAAGAGAATTTAGGCCTCAGGTTGCTTAAATTCTAAACGCAGTGTCGTGCCAAATTCTATATGCTGTCTCCTTCAACTTAGAGTGCCTGGTCTTGTCTATTATCATTTGTGCTGGCAGACAGTGTTTTTTTTTTTTTTTTTGCTTTCATTGCTTTTCCACAGAGATGCAAACCTTTGCAAATACCCCTAATTACATTGTGATTTGTATGCATGAATACCTGATTACATAAAACATTTGTGTGGTGGGCTGAGCTAAACAAAACTGTCGTGGCCTTATCTTGTCCTGGTAAAAACTCTGGGGTCCGACAGCAGCCGCTGAGGAGGCGGCCAATCTTCAGCCACGCTAGTTACAAGCCAGCTGCTTGTGAATCCAACAGCAATACACATGTTTCCCATGATCTCACCTGCTGGCACCAGTAGCCGGGGTTCAGGCCCAGTTCTGACATCATGGTGTCCACACCAGAAGCCTCTCGCTTGGGCAGATTGTACCACACCTCCCTCTGAGTGGTGTGACCCGGGGGTAGTTAAACATCACATGTGTGTATAAGGGTTTTTTTGTTGTTGATTTTTAAAAGATTATCTGAAGATAATGTAGAACATTCTTTAATTTGAGTGACTTTAAAAGAGCATTTAATTTCCACCTTGCTTTACACATCACTGCATTAGAAGATTGTTTTTCTAAAGCATTTCCAACTATAATGGAAAACTGTAACACTAAGTCTCACACTCTTTATTTCTTGGTCATTTAACAGATGTGTGTTGCTTGCTATAATGAGCATCCCCGCTCCCCAGCACAAGCCAGGATGCAGTTGTGATAAAAATAGAGGGATTGGGCATGGAAAATGCAGGCAGAGAGAGAGAGAGAATTAACTATAAAGAGACGGATCGAGAAGGTAGGTGTACACAGGAGGAGGCGTGAAAAAAGATTTTTGAGCTTCAAGGGCATTTGGAGGATTCTGGGGAGGGTTAATAGCTACACAGATCAGAGAGCAAAGACAAAAGTCAGAGGGTTAGAAAAGGGAAAAAAAAAAAAAATCCATGACTGACTCATGCACTCGCATATAGACACATAGAGACTTTCATCATACACACTCATCCACCCAGCAGGCATTTTTAAGAAACTCCATCCCTCTTTAAGCAGCTCTTTTCCTCTCTTGCTAGTTGATAGGTGAGTTTCAGTGATCTTTAGGAATCTCTGATATTCTCTTAAGACCCTCTGCTACTCTCAGATCAGCCGTCCGTGCCTGCAGGAGGTTACGTTTTAACACGGTTAGTTACTTAAAATACGATGTTGCTCCGCTGACGCTGACCATTTTATCCAGACCCATCACAACTACGAGTAGGAGTTGCTGCGAACCTGCCTCGAGCAAAAAGCCCTTAGACTGAGTTCTTTTTCTCAGTCTCCAGGCCATCGGTTCCGTTCAATATTGATATAGCAGTAGGTATTGTTAACCTTCACAATTATTCTCTTTGGTTTTGCAGTGCCCCGGGGACTGGCTATTTTTAAAACGCCGGCAACTCTGGGCAGCTATTGTTTAACTAACAACCTATTGATTTGTGTCAGCTTCAGTTGTGGGGCTGCGCCGAGGACAGAGTGCGTTTTTGATTTCACAAACACATTATTTAGAATATTTTAGAGAGTAGGTGAGAGCTGGTTCCATCTTAGCCCAGATAAACGCTGCTTTTTTTCTATAGACTTTCACATTACAATTTTAAAAAATTCTGGTGCATGAAGCATTGCTGCTGTGGTCTGCCTTCCTCAAATGTACTTCAATTTTTTAAAAGGACCACTTCATTTTTAAGTTTTACAGATTGTACATTATATATGGTATCAGGAGCAGTACTAAAAAGAGAGTGAATGGAGGGAGACAAAATACAAATGTGGCCTTTGAGAGTCTTCTTCATACATAACTCATTACAAGATGTTCATTTTTTTGTGATATCAGAAAAGAATCGTATTGTCAGTGAAGTTGTCTGCTGTTTAGGTTTGGAGTGAAAATGTGTTTGCAATGATTATATGTTTCATATCTTCGCAGTGTGATCGTCGCTACGGCTTCAATCAGCAAGCTGCCTTTTGACAGTTGTCTTGTATTATACACAACATGTCTCATGCCAATACTTTGCTAAAGGTGGGAAAAAAAAAACATAATTCATCAAATGACTGTCTGAGCTCATCCGTCCGCTGCTGACAATAATAAGATTCCTCAGCTTGAGAAGGAAGAAGTGACTGTTTTATCAGCGATAAATAAAGCTAATCGAACAAATAGAGCAACGAGCCGCTGACATTTCAGCGCATGGAACGTGCTGAGCCAATCGAAACGGCAGCCAAGCAAAACAATGGCTCCTGCTCTCCCCCCTTGAAGGAAATGCCAAACATTACAGTGCTGTATAAATAGAAGGCTCTGACTTTGTAGAGCCAGATAGAGGACAGGAACCCCCTCCCTGGGGTCACGCTGATGGCAAGGTCTCCCACCTCTCCTTCCCTCTCCACTGTCTCTGTCTTTATTGCTCTTTTTGGTTTTTTTCTCAGAGTGTGTGATCTATTTTTGACCTCCCTGTGATTTTTTTTTTTTTTCTTCTTTGGTTTGCTTGTGTATTTTTCATCTCTCCATCTCTTTCTCCCTGACACCCGGTCACCATGAATAACTGAACAGCCTAGTAACACTTGCACAAATGCCTCCTGCCTTATTAATGATGCCATCTACTACAGTTGAAGTGGCAAATGGCCCTCCTGGATGTATTATGTTGTGGCCAATGTATGGACTTTGACCCAAGGTGAATGCCGTACTTAGAGCAAAGTAGGCTGATGTTTAATAGCTTTTGGTCAAGCAGCCTATTCTCACAGCTGACAGCTCAGCTCAGTTCGGTTTAATTTAACGACCATGAGAAATCTCCCCTTTTGCATCTGGATAAATGCAGCCTGTGTACATTTTGGGCACACGTGGTCGGAAAACGTGCAGCATGAGATGAGGCGGGGAGGTCTTTTACACCGAGGCCACACAGATCAGAATGAAAAAAATCCATCTGGGGTTTAAAATATTAAATCATCGATTTCATTCTGTCATTTCACACTGTTTTTTTCTGCCTCCACCCCCACTGAGAACGGGAGAGAGGAAGACAGAGTCATCCCCAAAACGAGGTTAGTTGCTCCATCTCTATGTAATGGGGTTATGGATGATTCAGCCGAGACAACTCCAACAAGTCTTTCATCTGTACTATCTTTTGTATCAGGCGTATAAATTTATTTCCCTCGGCTGGCAGGCTGCACGGACAGTTTGGAAGATTGAACCTCAGCTGCCGGTGGAGGCAGATTTAGGAAGCAGCATGCACATTAGGTAGCACGTACACACAAGGACTCACACATCCATTCGCCACCGATGCATTCTCCGTTTGGCTCTTTGTTACCGTTATCTCAATCTTATCACCAGCGACGACCGGAAACTGTAGCAGCGGGAGTGTAGGTTTTTCACTTCCTGAAATATTTTGGGTTTTTTTATCTTGCAAAATTACTGCAGTGAAGAGAAGAACAACCCCAACCTGTTCCGTTTTCAAGTAGACAAATGCAATGTAGTTTACTAGCACAGCCAATTTATTTATTTTTTCTTCTTTTATGTTTCTTAATTAGGCTTGCTGTCATATGGACAGTCAGGATTTTTCATCCTCTTGAGACCTCAGTATTGACCTGAGGATGTGACTCCTCCAGAATCAATAACACAACCATGGATGACATCATTCACTAATACAGTTTGGCAAACTATTGATAAACTGGCCGGCACCTTATGGATCAGTTAGCCTGCTCATTTAGAGTACAAACACAATGCATTTAAGATTGTCAGCTGTTTTTCGGAATGGGAAAACTTTCCAGGAATATGTCGTCAATCTTCATTCTGAGGGCTATTGTTTTCTTGACAGTCTTTCTAGTCTTCTATAGGTGCAAAGGGACCAAAAATGCAATTTCCCGCTGAAAAGATCCTCTTTTTGGAAGCTGAGAGTGCTGTTTATGTGGTGCATAGATTGCTTTTTCTCACGACGCGGAGTAAATTTGCATATTTATAGAAAATTCCAGTAAAAGGTAAGCCATTAACTTGGCACCATGCTTTTGTGCACATATATACACATACAGACTCAGATAAAAATATAGAAAAAATTAAGCTGAATTGGTGTCAAGTGTCAGTAGACGCAAGTTTCTTTCCTGAAAGGCAAGACAATAGATTTCTCAAGTTCTGCAGTTTGTGCTTTTTATTTACTCTGTCATCTTATTTGATGTCGTTTTAGCTTCATGAATGCATGTAGGCGAGTTGTTTTGCTTCGAAATATTAGTTTTGACGGAGTCTGGTGGAGGGTAGTCATAGAAAATAAAACAGAATAATGATATGCCTCTTGCAGTGTTCAAGGTGAGCTGGTGTTGAAAGTGCTAGTCAATATTGTTTGTGTGTGAAAGCCAACTTGGTAGTTTTAGAGAGTTTTAGCAGCCTGAGGATCGAGAAGAAAGTACCGTTCACAATTTAAACCTTTTAAAATATGGGAGACAGACGGAAAATGATATCAAGACTGAACTGCCTGAAGAACTTATAGTTGTTTCTAAGAACAGTAGTGGATCCACCTCTACTTGCCCTACTCACTTCTAAACTACTGTCATTTGTAAACGGTCCACACTTACATATATGCTGTTTTTTTGTTTTTTCAAGTTTATATAACACATCATTTCAACCTTAGGTTCCAAAGTGTTTACAAAGTGTTTCTGATTCACATATTCACACAGACACAAACACCAATGGTGGCAGAGCTGTCATGCAAGGCACAAGCCTTCCACTGGGTGCAACTTTGGGCTCAGCATCTAGCCTGAGGATGCTTCAGTATCCAAGTGTGTCCAAGTTCTGTAAGCACACTACAAGGAAGAAAATGTTTTAAGGAGAGGAATTACATGGAACTGTCCACTTGCCTACAGTGTGTCTGACCAGCCGGATTGCCAGGGACAGCAGGTTATAACCTAAACTCTCGCCAGCGGGTCCAAAGTCTTCGTACTAATTATGTTTTTGCTTTTGTTGACTGTTAGTGGCACTTCTGTTCTCCCCCTCTCTCCATCCTTTGCTCCCTCCAGCATGCTCAGCCTCGTCTAAATATCTAATAAGCTGTTCTGCCAACTTCTGATCCCGGGTTTGTTCTCACCTGGGCAAATGCACATGAATAATGGAAGCAGCATGAAGTGAGGCAGGGGCATAGTTGCTCCAGTGTTGTGTTGAGGCCTGATAAGGCTCTCCACCACAGCAAAGAAGCCTCAGAGAGCTGATGAGACGACGTCTGACAGTATTAACTTTATTACCCACAGGCTGCCAAGCAGTAACAGGCAGAGGTATTAAGTAGAGGGGTAAAGGAGAGGAGGTGTGTTCTATTCACTGTCACAACTCTGTGCAAATCTCATTTCAGTCTGCTTTCAAGTATAAATGTATTAAACCAATTAGCAAGTCTGGCTTGGCCTTGTGCTTGACAAGAATTGATTGTTTATTTCATTTTCAGTGTCTTGCATCAGCAAATGTCCTTCACACAATAGAGCCTTCATCAGCACCACTGACAGGCAGCAAAGAGAATATAAGAAACAAACACGGCTCTGAAAGTGAGGGTGCGCTGTGTTCAGTCGCACGCATGATACGGCAAGGAATTAAATGTAACCATGAGTCACAGCTGCATGTCAACATATAGACCAAACAAACACTTTTCATGTGATGAGACCAAAAAGAAAAAAGAAAAAAAAAAGTCAAATACTCGCTGCTTTATATGCACTAGAGGCTGTGTGCATAAGTAAGAAAGAGGCACAACAAGAAAATACATTATCCCAAATGCACCAGCGTAGCTAATTTTATATAGAGTTGGGGCGTAGTAGCGGCACTCATCATCCCATTTAAATATCTGTACACAAAACTAAGGAATGATGGGAATATACACACTCTTCCCTCTGTTTGAGAGTTTGGTAAACAAATTAAAAATCACGATAAATCTGTTTGGTATTTGTGTATAAGACATATTCTAAAAAGCAACAAGGGCTACATGACACAAAAATGAGTTCCTGACACTGTAAAGAGACATTTAATTTCCTTTTGTTCTCCATTTGTGCTATATAGGTTTTCATTTTTCTATTTTTTATACATAACAGGACACAAACATGTACCACCTCTGTGGTTTACACAGGAAATCTAATTAAAATAAACCAGTATGTCATCACTGATTATATTGACTAAATGAGAAATTATGTTAAAGCTCACTTTTAATACCACCCCATACTTCAATAACCAGACCAACACACAGATTCTTTACTGTACCACTGATGCAGAAATTCTGTTTCATGTTACGTAACGACGGACGTTTCCGTGAGATCAGAGCAAGGTGAACTGAGATAACTTGTCCTGGGTCATGTTTTCCCCATCAAGCACTAACATTGGTAACCAGGGAATAGGAAAGCTAACCGGTACAGTGAGTCGCAGCTCTGCCTGCTGCCTTTTTAATACTGTGTTAAAGTGGTGGGAGAGTGCAGGCTGACCTTGATGCCTGTCACATGCTTGCAAGGCAATTGCAAAAAAAAAAAATGTTACCAAGTTAAAAAAAAAAAAAAAAAAGTGAACTATTTACCTTGTAAGGGCTCTGTCGAGGTATCTGAGGCAAGGTCATTTGAAGCAAATATTGGATGCGAATTAGTTGTTTAATCAGCTTGCAGTCCATTGTGTTGAATACTACACTTTAATGAATACATTTCGCTTTTAAAAAAAAAACAATCCCAAAGACAAATTTGATATAAAATGGAGACAAGATAATACTTGGAGATTTAATCAAGATTTATTTTGGAATTTGTTTGGATTCGCAGCTGCACCCCACGTAGCAGTGAGAGGGTTAAACTTAAGCCAGGCTGCTCAACTACACTGACTGTGAAATGGAAACACCAGCTTGGCTGCATTACTGTTTACATTCTATGAATAGGAATCGCATGTTTGATGAAACCGGCCCGCTCTGAGGTCTGCTGCAGAGAGAGAGAAAGAGACACTGAGAGAGGGGCAGGAAAAGGAGAGGGAGGAAAGATTGAGCCAGTGGAGGTGGGAGGAAGAGTGAGAGTAGAGGAAGAAGGGAGGAAAATATGAAGGAAAACTAAGAATATAGGCGTGACCAAGAGAACATTGGGAAAATTTCTCATGTGCTAAACATTCCTTTTTATCCCAGCTGCGTTGAGACACATGGCGGTCTTAATGTGCTGCTTGATTCCACTTATACAATCACGTGCACAGTTTTTGGTGTGTGCTGGTCAGCTGGAGGGTTCTTATTTTTGGAGCTGCCCAGTTTCCTTTTTCCAAAACCATAGTGGTGAATAAATGTAGTCTCTTGGTGTCTGGCAAAACTCAGCAGTGCCTGTTCCTGACATGTGTCTCATGCTTTGGGGTATTTTTAACCCCAATCGCTAAAATTAATTGCCATCCAAATTGTCAGAATTTCAATCCGCCAAAGCAACTGAATTCCACTTATTCCCCTCAAACAATGTCCTGTTTCTTTTTAGGTTTTAATGCTCGGCTGAGGTGATTAGGGGTAAATGCCACGGGAGGGGCTTAAGAGTTATGTTTGCTAACACTGCCACTAATGAAAGCATTCATACAGCAGTGCTATGTTTGGGTGTTTTTATTGGTCACTTGAATGTGTGAACTCTTAATTAGTACGTGTACCTCCCTGAAAATGTGTAAAAGTTTGTGATTTAACATCTCGCAAACAGGCCAGTCATTCTCTGCAGAAATGCATGTGTTGGCTCAGGGCGTTGACATTCACTTAGCCCATAAAGTAATGAATGAAAGCTCCTTGTTTGAGTGAGAAACGCAGTGTCAAAGCCAGAGAGAGAGAAATCAAACCACCATCTTGTTGTGCCGTGTTTCAGCAATTTCCCTGCCGCATAAAAATTTCAAACCTCGGTTTTCTGTTTTCTGCCAGGCAGTTTTTTTTTGTTTTTTTTTAAAATAGTAATGTGTTACCGTTGAACAAGCAAGCAGAGAAAGCCTTTCATTTGTTATTAGCATCTTTAACCTTTTTTCCCTGGTTGGAGATATTTATGAAATGCGCACTGCATAACAACAGGTCCGCAGCAGATTGAGGTCACAGACTGCAGGCTGGGCTTGTCAGATAAATAGCATATGTCTTCATTTAGCGCCAGGCCAGTGTGGAGAATTACCCTGACAGCAAACAAATATTGTTCTTATGCGCATTAGGGTTAAAGTATGAAAGCAACTGTTTGTCCGGAACAATTTGTGTATCACAAATTAAGCCGGTGTATTCAGGAAGATGTATACTTTATTGTTCCCGTTGGAGAAAATTAATTTGGACTCTACAAAGCTGTCTGTAGATTAACACCTTATATCTCATTTGTTTATTCCATACAAAAGAAAAATTAATAAAAAAAGAATTAAACAATCTGCATCCTGTGAAAGGTAAAAAATTGTCAATCTGTAAACAAGTGTAAGGTTGTTGTTGTTTTTTTTACACTTTGGCTTATCTACAAATTAAAAAAACAAACATAAGTCTTTTTGCCAAGCTATTTGGTGCACAGTAGTGAGAATGGTGCGGATCATCTTTTCTAACTCTGCAAGCAAGAAAGTAAACAAACATTATCCCAGATTTACAGCCTTTTTTTTTTTCCACAAATTAATCCATCTGCCTATTTGTGAAAGATGAAACTCTAAATGTGTTTGTGTGCTGCAACATACAGTGGGACAAGTATTTACTCCAAAACAATTTAAGTGTTTGGCAAACCGATTGAGATATTACTACTGCTTGAACCTTTAGGAAAGTTTTGCCCTCATTTGACTTTTTCCATCCCTAGCAGTAAATTAGAAGGCAGTAAAAGTGGTAAATTACCTCTCTGCCTGTGGCTTCAATTAACTGTTTCTTAAAAGTATTTGTTCAGAAAGTATTGTGTCAGCTTTTTTTTTAACCCACTCCTTTATACAAAAAAAAAAAGTGCTTTGCTGCAAATGCGACTACTGTTTTTTTCTTTATCTTTTCCCCCCGGGGTTAGTGTCCCACAGGGATAAACCTGGCAATGTCACGGGCTGTGTTTTCCAAAGCCCCTTCAAAAGGACTCAAAACTGTGATGCTTTTGTTTACTGTCATCTTTGCTCCTCTCCGGAGCCTTAAAACCTCAACCGTGTGATTTTCTGCTCCTCTTCCTTTACTGTGATAAACCCTGTGATTGACAGACTCCGGTGAGATTGATAGATTCAAGGTACACTTACAGAAGAGAGTGCAGGGAGCGGTGGGGGTCTGTGGTGGGGGGGTATACACTGTCAGACCGACCGTAAAAATTGGTGATTCACTGCAGAATGTCACAGCGTTGAGACTGAGCCAACTGCCACTAATGAAGGCAGCTAGAAGTGGAGAAGTGACCGAGGGCTCAGGGTGCATCTCGGTGTGTTTGTCTCGGTGCATCTGTCATTAGCACGTGTTTGTTGGAAGACACATATTGATGCAGATGCATTAACAACTCTTGGTTAATACCCACATAATCTACCTTGCACCGAAGCACAGCCTTTCCTGCAAGTAATCTTTCATTCTGTTCTCCTCTGAGGGGAACAAGTCTGCTTGATAGATGTCTCACATCTGTCTCTGGTTGCACCTCCCTCCGCACCTTTTCGAGTGAAATGTTTTGAGTAAAGAAAATAGGATTCATTACTTGTTTAAAAGCAGTATAAGAGCGTTACTTGTATTTTCTGCTTCCCAAGGTCTTAAACATTTCATTAGATGTTAATGATCCCAGTTGGAAGATGGGTCTTTTAGGAACTGAATAATATATATGTATAATTTAAGACAATGGCGGCTGCAGCAGGGTCTGACTAAGTTCCGTCTAAACTTTGTCTAAAGGCCCAAGGCTTTGAAAGTATTGGAGTACCTCAAACGATCACAGAGCAACAACGTCTGCACCTTTACAGCACTTGAATATAGCTGAATTCTTAATAAAGCTAGTGCCATTTACATATTTTTCCTCTTCTATTGTCAGACAATGGAACACGTTAACCAGTGGTCACCTCCAAGCTGCTGCACTGCTCGGCTAACGTCCAGATTTTCTAGCCACATTGTTGTCTGACAAACTCACCATACGGTTAAAACAACGGCTGTGTTGTGAATTTGGTGATATAATTTTCATAGAATTTAAATCTGCTACCAAAGTCAGACAACAGTCATGCAGTAAGGAGAAAAGGAGTTGCTTTAGTCAGGTTGTGCTTGTTAAATGCCCACTGTGTCTATGTTTCACTTTGTTTAATATACAGACCAAACTTTTTTACCTTGTTAAGATGCTTGATAGAAACTTGGATTTGTTTTGGAGCTGCACTGCTGACTCAAATAATGAGCCCTCTTTTATATGTATGTTTATGTTGTTTGAGTTGCCAGTGTAAAGCTGCAGTTCTGCATTTTAATATGTAAAGCTGAATTATGCAGTTTATCTAAAAAAAAAAAACATGAGCTTAAATGAAATAGTCATTTTGTTGTTGTTGTTTTAGTTTAGAGTATTCACCTAATTAGACAAATTGTCTCTAGATTTATCAGTTGACAAATAGTCATTACGCAGCCCTATTAAAAAAAACAGAGAATGGAACATCCAGGTAATGTCATTTACAAGCTAAACATTTATTGCAAATAAAAGCCACTGACATTATCAGCAAGGAATGCAACAATTTGAGCTTTTGTGTTTTTGACAATACTCCCTTAGAAAATAAATAAAACCGCTGCAGTGGGACCGCACTTGTATCTTTGGCCCAAAGGTCTAGGTGTGGTGATTTGTTTCGACTGTTCTCCTTTCATCCCACCATCATCAAGTGTCCATTAAGCTCCCATTTTGGCTCTGCAGCTGTGCGACTGCAATTCAGGCGGGAGCAATTTGGCTTTTACAAGTAGATTGTTTATACAAGGATAATCATCTTTGTTCCGCGAATGTCGTTTCTCTAGACTGATGCATGCGTCAGCAAACTGAATTCATACACATGCAGGCTTACACCCAGGGGAGCCGGGACTGTGCTTTTAATAAATAAACTGCTTCTTTTATTGTTTTCAGTGTTTGCAAGATAATGAACTGACAGAAAGCGTGACATCACTTTTCTATTTCGGGGCATTCCCCAAGGTCATGTCTTGCAATCTGTTAGTGGAATTCATTACTGCTGCCACATTTATTGGATCTAATTGAAGTGTAAACCTCCATTCGCGTATACACTTGATACAGTCACATAAAAGCGCAACTGCAAGGTAAAGGCATAGAGCATAAGCAGATAAAAAATTTACAGTCTGAGTGTGTATATCGAGCTTCTTCACAGACTAATGAATCATCAATCATGTTCTCTCTTTTTTTGTTTTATCTACTTCACTAAAAGCTCTGAGTAAGACCAAAATCTTATTACAATAATCAGCACAAAACAATAGATTAGAGTTAGTGCTTTATGGCTCTGTGTGTGTGTGTGTGTGTGTGTTTGGGTTTGTGTGGTGCCGTGTGTTTCTCTTCAAGCACCAACTCAAGCTGTTCTCCTTCCAGATGGGACACTTCACCTTAACAAGAATGGCAGATGAAGAGAGACAACGAGACAGAAAGACTTTGTGCTTGTAAATACGTGGCTCTGGCTGTGTGTGCGCTCATGGTTTTGTGGATGTCTTCGCGTTTGTGTATCCGTGCCAGCCTGTCTGCACAACAGAACGCCTTTACCATGAAGCTGGCGATACAGTCCCTAAGTGGCTCCCATCATAGCCAGCATTGTCTCCCCAGAGTGACATAGCTAAAGCTTAATGGGCCTGTTGATGGTGTGTTAAAGCTCGGTGTTAATTATAACACCATGCTCCGTTAAACACAGTCACATTAACATCAGCATAAGCTGTGCTGTTGAGCTCTGTCCTCGGGAAAAAAGTGAGACTGCTGATTCAGTCAACACTTGAATTGGACGGTCATGAAGAAACGACGTGGTGACCGTACACTGTCTTTTGACCCGGTGGACTTGGTAAACGAGGGTTTGATTCTGTCTACTTATGATGCCACTCCTATGGCAGATTTACAGTCAGGCAGTAAATTGAGTTTACTTCTGGGAGCAAGAAAGGAACTGTGACATTTGTCTGACTTTTCCTTGATTTTATTTAACAGGCATGATTTTCAGAACATGACATCTAATAACAACTTACTGACTGACTTTCCTTCTTGGTGATAATGTATGTTGCCCTCAGTTTTATGTAACTTTAGAATAAAGTTCACATGATCATACAGTCATCTGAATCAACGTCTGTCCAGAGGAGCTTAATGAATGCGTTCCTTGTTTTGTTGTTGTTGTTGATATACACCACTGAGGTTCAGTCATATGCAGCTGAACTCCTACTCACCCTAAGTCTGTTCTCCCTTGAATAACTCAGATTTTTGGCACATTGTTTTGTTAAAGTTGATATTGTAGAATGAAGTAAAAACGTGCATATTTTTAAAGTATGCAACAAATGCTTTTCTTACCCATATTTTACTTGCTAAATGCATGTAAATGTAATAAAATGAAAACTAGCAGAGCATTTGGAGAGTACAGTCCTCCACCTATGCCCTCCCTTGTAACAATAACTAAAGTGATCCAGATCTGCACCAGAATTATCATAAAAAATAGTCTGTCCACCAAGTTTGAGTAAAGTCTACTGGGTAGTTTTTGTATAATCTTGCTGACAAGCAAACAAATGTCACTGTAGGAGTAACAGGCCAATGCTCATGTCTAGTGTAAAGGCTAGAGGTGGTGAATTATGCCCCGTTTGTACCTTGAGTCTGCACACTGAAGGGCCATTGACCTTGGTTGTCATCAACAACTCCTAAGAGTTGTCCTTGCCTCTCCACATCACCTCCTCCCATATCCCATTTCTCTTGTTATTTCCATTTGTCCATTTGCCTCAGGTTATCAACTATCTGATACAGTGGAGATAAATTAGACCTATTGTTGGTGTGATGAAGCAGAACCTTATGCTGACTTGCTCGGTGGTAGCTTGTCGCTGAAATCTCTCTCTCCACATAAAGCATATGATAAATACCAGCCAAGAGGTGGCTATTGAAGGAGGATATTATGTGCATGTGCACACGTACGCACAGTTTAGTATGTACTTGGAATATATACTCCAATACAGCCTCAAACACGTACACTTATTTGCACACAAGCAGTGTGCCCTTTGCCTTTTATCAGCGTAATATCTGCATGATTGGCTGAGGGCAGTTATTTATTTCTTTTCCAGATAATGAATTCGGTAACAAAGCCACTGCATGCGTATAACTACTTTCTTCAGTTGAGTGCCTTTTCCAAGCACTAAAACTGCTGCTCAAATCATGTTTGCTTTGAACACAGCTCAGTGTCGAGGCATTGTTTCTGGTGCAGCAGAAGGGAGGAGACTTTAGTTAGCACAAATGAGTTTAAGCTGTTCTGCTTTGTTTCTGTCTTTATGCAGGCCCCTCTTCATTCGGTCCTTTGATGGTTTCACAGATTACAGATGTGTCTTTTCTTAGTTTTCAAGTAGTTTCACTGAATGTATGCTGCCAAGTTAGAATAATGTCACAGAACAATGAACTTATGGCCTGTGGAGGTCACAGGTAATTCATTACTTCTTATTATGAGATGGTAAGGACAATGCCACACTTCAGCAAGGTGTTTTGTCAATAAGCTGTAAATTTTATTGCCCATCTGGTGTCAGGCTGAACTGATTAAGGTAATAGCATCAACCCAGTTGCACAATGCACAAAGCATGTTGTTGCAGAACTGCAATATTAAATCAGTTAATCAAATAGTTGATTGATAGAAAACTTATTTGCAACTATTCTGATAATCAACTAATTGTTTTGGTCGTTTTTCAAGAAAAAAAATACTTCTAACACGAGTAATGTGAGGATTTCATGCATTTCTTTGTCACATGTGACAGTAAATAGTTTTTTAGCTTCTGGACAGAACAAGTAAAGCAAAAACATCATGGATTAAAAGAAGTTGCTATTTTTTATAAATATTTTATTCATTAAACGATACAGTGAAAAGAGTTGGCAGAATACAATGCACTGAACTAGCCTTGAAGTTTTAAAATGGAAAAACAGGAGGCCAAATGTTCCATTTCTGGATAAAAGTGTGTATACGCGTTCATTGTAAGAAAGTGCTCGTGCATTTTATGCTCAGCACTTTTTTAATTTCTTCTTTTAAATCTTGGAGAAATGTCTTTTAGATCTGTGTAGAAAAATGGTCAAATCGTGTTAATGTCCCTTGTATTTTCTTACCTTTCCGCAATATATGGTTTTGCTGTGTCTTAATTACTTGTAACCACTAAAAACAAGTCATCAGTAAATCCTGCTTGACTGGCACAGAGGGAGACAAGGACAGTCTTTCAGGAACAACCTCGCTTAATGAAATTGTCACTGTCGGCTATCTGGGGTTGTCTGGTTTAATGCTGCTGTTTCATGGTGCCTGGTTTGTTTCTTGTAAAGGATAGACGGCCACTGCAAGCTGTGCACCTGTGCCACTGAATCAGCAGGGTGGAGGTGTAGGGGGTGGGGGTTATTAGTGATTTTTCATGTCAGTGATTTTAAGGCCACCGCAGAGAAACAGCTTGATATGCAGGCTGCAAGGTGCTGAGATTTGAAGGGCCTGGAGAACAAGGGGGGAGGATCTCAAATCAATTTTCTTGGTAAGCTCTGCCCCTGTTTTCACTGCCCTGCAATAAATTGCTGTTGGAATCAGACTTTAAACGTTGAAATATCCTTGGAGTTAAATGTTTATTGCTTGATAAGTCAAGCTGATCTTACCATAAAAACTGTAAAGTTAGGAGTCAAAGTGTTACAGAATTGCAATGGACCTTTTCTCTAAGTTTCTCTGTCCTTCTCTACTGCTCTGCTGGGTATCTCTTTCTTCCTTTCTCTGCTGTTCTCTCCACTCCACTGATTTTTACCTCTTCTCTACCATTCAGCCAACCTCTACCTTTTTCCTCAGTATTCGTTCAGTCATTCCGCTTCTCATAAGACTCTTCAAGAGAAATCACATTATGAAAGCTTGAACAAGACGGGCCGACTCCACAGTTGTGCAAGCTGAGCACTTCTTCTGTAATAGTACAAGAAAATGTGTGTGTTAGTGGGTGGATCTGCTTAATCGGCACAGGCCAGTCCATCTTTCCTGAAGCCAGTATCTCACAGCTGATTCAGGTAAAATCAGAAATGGGTGAACGTGCAAACTGATGAGTTATGTATTTTTCCTGCTGATTTCTTCAATAAAATGTAGCCCAAGAACAAAAGTACCAGCTAATTAAAGCCCTATTTGAATACATATCTTTTCTTTCTTCATGCAGGTAATTGGCCAGCTTCCGTGGGATTTGATGTCACCTTTAGATTGGTTCAACTGAAGATGGAAACACTGGAGTCTGAGCTGACCTGCCCGATCTGCCTGGAGTTGTTTGAAGATCCCCTGCTCTTGCCCTGTGCCCACAGCCTGTGCTTTAACTGTGCTCACCGCATCCTGGTGTCTCACTGCTCCACCAGCAAGCCCCTTGAATCCATCTCGGCCTTTCAGTGCCCCACGTGTCGTTACGTCATCACGCTGAATCACCGCGGCCTGGAGGGCCTTAAGCGCAATGTGACGCTGCAGAACATCATTGACCGCTTTCAAAAGGCCTCCCTTAGCGGCCCCAATTCCCCCACTGAGAGCCGTCGTCTGCAGCCGCAGCGGCCCTACACCGCCACCATTAGCGGTACAATAGCTGGAACGATTGGCGGCAGTGGTGGCACAAGTGGAGGCAGTGCCCGTGGCAGCCCAGCCACCTCCAGCCACTCCCACTCGCACGCCAACCACGCCAACCACGCCAATCACGCCAATCACACCAACCACACCAACGCTAACCACAGCCCAGCTGTTGTTGCTAAGATGGATCCGCGAATCAGCTGCCAGTTCTGCGAGCAGGATCCGCCACGCGAGGCTGTAAAGACGTGTGTCACATGCGAGGTATCTTACTGTGACCGCTGCTTGCGTGCAACACATCCGAACAAGAAGCCCTTCACCAGCCACCGTCTGGTGGAGCCCGTCCCAGACACTCACATCCGTGGCCTGACCTGCCTGGAGCATGAGAACGAGAAGGTCAACATGTACTGCTTGGTGGACGACCAGCTCATTTGTGCCCTCTGCAAGCTGGTGGGACGCCACAGAGAGCACCAGGTGTCCTCACTCACAGAGCGCTTTGACAAACTCAAGGTTAGTCCTCCATGTCCTTTAGTTTACAAAGCATGCAATAAGGTCTTCATCAGCAACTTCTGTGTACTGCCCCTATTTTATGCTGTTTTACTTCTGTGTTGTGGAGTACGGTAAGTCACAGCTCGCAACCAATTTGATTGAAAAATAATGATGATTTACTGCAAAGCTTTGAAACTACTCCCATCTTAACAAAGCGGTTCCCATACATAGCCTGCAACATTCATTATAATATTTGTGCGCAATTTGCTAAACAGCAAAATCTTTAATCCATCCATTCCTGCCTTGGGAATGTGCATTTCTGTTGACTGTGAACTTTCAGCATCACCAAAAAATTGCATCATAGACACCAGCCTTTGTTCAGTAAGAAGGACAGAAAGACAGATCACAAACACAGAGAGAGAGAGAGAGAGAGAGAGAGAGAGAGGGAGACAGAGGGGGAGACAATTGGGATGGTGTGTTGGTGAGAAGGGCAGAGACAGATGGAGACCAGTAGGGAGGGCCGTCATTATAATAGTCGATGAGCTGGCATTCCCTGTGGCCACTGAGCTTTCAGAGGCTCTGCGTAAAGACCAGTACTGCTGAATCAGGGTGAAAAACAACAGAGAAAGGCACTAGCTGGAGCTCATTCCAACACTAAAGCCCTAAAGCAGTAAGCAGGCATCGGCTGGCCTGAAAACTTTTATCATGAATGCGTGTTGAGCATATGCACACGTGTGTCTGTCTGTTGTGTATTTATGCCTCTTGAAATGCATCCGATTTTTTATTTTTTATTTTATTTTTTTTATGTGACTAAAAATCTCGCAGTTGTAATCCAGGCCAAGACAACAGCATAAAAAAAGCAACAACACAATACAAGTTAGATGCAATACATAATGCAACATGCAGCATACATCTATACAGCATTGAGGAGAAGGTTGCTTAGATAAGTGGGGACAAGCCAGGGGGTGGATCTGCACTGATACACTGCTCTGCACTGATAATGCATTGGGACACTCCTTGATTTCCATAATGCTGTGTAAATATGTCACAGTATAGAAAGCAACACTAAACATAGAAACAAAAATATGGAAAGAAGAAGAAGACGCCACAGCATCGGTGTGCATGGTAATGTAGGCACTGAACCAAACAAGATACAGACAGGTATTTACCTTGTAGTCTGCTGGAGATAACTTGACTGTTTCTCGTTATAGATGATCTGTGCCTCAGCACAAAAGCAGTACATAGACTAATTGATATACTGTATAATTATGAAGATGAACTTTTTTTTTTTTTAAGTGCATATATTTAAATCTCTGCAGGCACATAGAATAAGGGAATTTCATTGATGTTTTTAGTCCACAGGGTGCATGGGTGTTGCCCGGGTTTTGTTGTTGCCGAATGAATGGCATTGTGTCGACACAGAAAGAAATGAATGCCCTACCAGAAATGCGAGCTGTACTGGACGTGTGGTTTTGTAGGTGGACGTTCAGTTTCACAAAGAAAAACAGGGATGTGTTTTAATGGTCTCACATTTGGTCTTTGTGTCACTCCGCAGTACAAAGTGTGGGTGTGAGAATATGTTAGCAACGTTTCAAGAGACATTGTTAATGTTCTATGTGCAACAAAAATCCATCTCATTGGGTCTCTGAGGTGAACAGCAGCAGCCGTGATGTTCTCAATGGCTCAGAACATCCATTTTAATTCAGTGAAAATGCAATCCCACATTCTGTATTATTGATGATTTGCGCTACCAAAACTTTGGCTGCCGCCTTCAGTTTTGCACCAGCATGTCAGCAAAAAACTCCTGCTCAGCACCTCTGGCTGACTTAAACCACATGAGCGCAGGGTTTATTTTCACTAGTGTTAGCCACCTCATTCTCTTCAGCTGTGGGAGAGTTTACTGTAAGTAGTTTGCTGTCCCCCCCGCCTCCTTTCCTCTCCACTTCATGGCTGGCTGTGGTTCTTTTGAACGTTCCCCAGCCAAGGCTTTGAACTTTCTTGACTTTGAAATCCCCAATCTAGCCCAAATCTAGGAGCAGACCAACCCCATTCCAAGCTGCAGCTCAGCTCACCAGTGGCAGTAGCAGCTAACTTATAATCTCCTTCTCACTCATGGTGAGCAGAGAGGAGGAAGTCTAATTTGTGCATAGCTAATCATGGGATGTGGGTCAGAAGGTGGCGTTTGTCTTCCACTGCTTTTTCTTTTCTCTTCCCCCCCTTTTCCCATTATGTCCAAAATTTATCGGAACATTATTGATTCCATCTTTAATCACCTGTAACTAACATGTCCTTGACTGGTCTTGCAATGCCCCAGTCAGTTCTTCTAGCTGGTCATTAGTCAGTACCACTAAGTAATTTCACTCAGTTTGACCCTTGCCTCACTCTCTTTGATTTTGACTTCTGGATTACCTTTCACATTACTTCCTCTGTCTGCTGTGTACCCTGAGAGCTGCACTGTCACAAAATGATTTCTCTCACATTACCAGGAAAGGTAAGCTTCCCTTGGGCAAGAAGGGTGGATATTTCAGGAGCGAAAATGCCAACAAGTTCCAGCACTGTTAAAGACAAAATGTGGTGCAGCTGAAACTGCAGGGAAGTGAGTTAATTCCCCAGGCAGCTGTTAAGCAGAGCTCTTTGCTCAGAAGCATAGAAATTGGTGTCTTATAATTGGCAGACCTCGGTAATAGTATTTTTACTTTGATATGCATAAAAGACTGCACTTTAGAGGTACCAGTCTTTCGATTTTTGTTTTCACACAATCAGATTTACTGGAACCACTCCTAGCTAAGATACATTCTGTTGTAGCGGTGAATATCTCATCAACTGCTGCTTTGGAAGTGTCTGTTTCGGGCTCATTAGAATGTAATTTAGATACATTTTGTGGCAGCCTCTTTCCAAACCACTTTCAGAGGCTGGGTACACAAAATCAAGAAGCTGAAGTGTAAACTCAGCACAGGAATTTAGCCCTGCATGTGTGATGAAACCGCAGAAATGAAAGGTATAAACTGTAACACTGAAGGTGAAAAGTTCACCCCATCCATCATGACTGGTCACCGCTTAAGGGTTGCACATTCAGGCTAATTTTCATGTATGAATACAAATATTATGAATGCACAAGAACTTCTGCTCGCATTCAAGCCAGCATTTTCTGTGTTAAAGGAATTTTGGAAAATATTCTTTTTCTTGCTTAGAGTTAGATGATGAGATTGCTTGCACGTCTGTATAGTAAATATGTAGCTGGAGGCATCAGTGAGTTACTCTCAATAGTAATTCTTGGCTCGGAGCAGTTATTCAACCACCACTGACCCTGAATGGGTAACAGTCCAGCCATCCAAAAGTCAAGTTGTTGTTTTTACACTTTATACACAATTTTTCTTCAGATTTACCGCGTGGAACATTAACTTTAAGGAGTTTAAGAATTACATGTCCCTGTTTTTACTGCTAAGCCAGTCTAACCAGCTGCTAATGAATAGCCATAAGCACATTAAGATAAAGTAGGAGAATACACACACAGAAACAGAGCGGTAAAGACTGATTGTGCACTCCGGTGAACAAAATTGCCACCTGCGAGTGTACATGTGTTCAGACCAACAGAACAGTGATAACCTGGTTACTTCTCAGCTACACAGTTTAGTCATAAATCAACCCAGTTTTCAAGAGTCAAGTAACTGAGTGAAGCTGCGCCTCAACCTCGAGCCTTTCACAGCCGACCAGAGGCATTCATCAAGAGCAGTAAGATAGTCAGATAGTGGATTATTCTGTATATAACATGTGGCTGAGTGGTGCTGCCCTTTGAAATCTCCGTTTTTCATATATTGCGGGCTGTGACCTCCTGTGGTAAGAGAGAGGCAGAGAGAAGAAGAAAGAGACGGCAAGGAGCAGATGAAGAAGAAGCAGGACAAAGACGGAAGGAAATGGAGACACGATGATAAACGAATCACATCACAAGGATAAGCTTTCTTCTTCTTCTTCTCGACTGCATTTCTGGCACTTAATTTGCTGACTCTCATGCTCTTGAGGGTTTGAAGTGTGTGTGCTTTAGCATCGAGTGCTAATGAGCTGACATGGTTGCAAAGCCTATAGCAGAGCTGACATTTATGACACTCCGCAATAAGCAGCAGATAAACTTAAAGCCCCGGATCTTCAACTTTTGGAGCCGTCACATGCGCACCACTGCAGTGGGATTTTGTTGTAACTTGTGCGTGTCTCTGAGGTCTTGACAGGTCTCCAGGTCTCACATATATGCATAACATCGCCGAGCGATTATTGAATTAATCCCTGTTTATGAAGAGGCAAGTCAGAGCACACCGACTCCACCCCAACCCCACCTTTTTGCTCTCTGACTCTCCCCCCTTCATTCCCTTCAGTCCCTCCAGCCCTGCTTCTTTTCCTTTATCCTCACTGTTTTCTTCATTCACCCTCCTACTCCTCACATTTTCTACTCTCCCCCCCTCTAAGCTCCTTAAGGCACTGTCTAACTTTTTCTGTGCATCATGTTTGCTCCTGCTGCTGACTCCACTCCTGCTGTATTTACACCCTTTTTTGCTTTGCTAAATCCAGAGGCGAGCTTGTGCATGTGCACGAGACACACATTTCTATGCATTTAATCACATCCACATCCGTGAACACACTAGTGCTTTATGACTTCCCTATCACACAGACAGGCATGGGCAAATACACAAAATATAGAACAGCAACGATTTTTCGGGGAAATTAAAAGGCTGCAATGTCAAGTACTCAACTTCTAACGCTTTAATTTTCATACACTCACAAATTTCTCATCATTTTTCCCACATACACAGATTCCCACTGTTTCCATCACTCTCTCTCACATTGCCGCTATATTTCTCTCATTTTGTCAGTTTAGCACACAGACGAACATTATCCTTCCCACCTGCTTTCTGTCACTGTGTTTTTCTCTCACATCCCTCTCCCTCATTTGGCCCCTGGCCAGTCTGTCTTGTTTTAAGTAACACCACTCCTGTCCGCCCTCAATCGCCCACAAACCTACATCTACTGCAGTAGCATATTGCTGGTAAGAGGAAGACTCACAGCCCTCCAGTGTGTTTGTGTGCATGAGGGTATATGATTGCCTTCAAATATGTTCACCACTGTGCAGTATTTACAGGTTTTTGTGTGTGTGTGCCTGCAAGCACATGTGTGGGTGTACATGTGTGTCAAAAGCAGATGCTGTGAGGTCAAACATGTGAGGAGTGATTGGGAGCTGAGTGTATGATGCCATTAGAAATCAAGGCTGTATCTGAAGAACAGTGTTAGATGGACCACACTTAGTCATGCTGACAGAATCGCCAAGAATGTAGTAGAAAGCTTTTAGTGTCTGTGCGCGCAGCTCCAGCCTACGTGCGTTAGCGTGGTTATCAGGAAGTACGCATCAGTGTGTGTCTTTGTGAACGGACTGGAGCCCATACTTCACCATGCACACATGCACGTTCCGTCAATGCATCATGCATGTGTTGTGAAAGTATGTCACGCCAGCTCATCATAAAAATTTAGTGGTTTATAAAAAGAGCTTATCAAATCAGTTGCAACTGCTGCATCGTGCATATGCACAACTTATGCGGAGAGAAAAAGGGTTGCTTTTAAGAGCTTCAGTGTCAGCGGTGATAAAATACATTTCAGACAGAGGGATATGACCGACATTACTCATCTCTGGGTTTTGTGTTTATGTTTGAAAGCCATGTACAAATTTATCCATTCAGTTTATACATTATAAATGGAAGCCTCTTCTCACTTTTCTGCCATAAAATGAGGACAGAGTTCACTGTCGTAGCTGGGCCCATGTTATTCTCAATTCAGACAGCTATAGTGTCTTATTCATTGATATATGAAGGGCCCATACGATTTACTGAACTAGATCAAGTATAGATCACCCTATGGGCATTTTCTGTTTATATCTGTCAGCGTTTATCCGCAACTCAAGTCGTTCATCATGTGTAAAACTGAGGTTCACTATTCAGTACAGCTACATAAAGACTATCTGTTTGTGTTTTTTCTACAACTTCTACAGGATACTTTACTTATTCAGTTGCTTTTATTTTTAAACAATTTCCTAATTTACATCAGTTTTTTGCTATTATATAATATGTGATATATGTACCTTGTCTGCAAGCCTTAAAGAATGTGTTTATTTTGGGAGTTCTGTGTATCATAGACTAAACATTGTGTTAGGGTATTTTTCATACTCACAAGAATAAAATTGTAGAGTTAATGCCTCTTGGAACTTTAGATATTAGACCAGTCAACTTCTGAAACACTGAATCTCAGCAGTAAATATTCAAGGCCATACCATGCTTCTTTTTCATCTGTTTTTTTGCCACCTCTTCTTCTTTTCTTTTTTTTTTTTTTCCTCGCCTGTTACAAGGCTTAAAACTGGAATTCGGGCACTTGAAGGCTTGAGTGTATTTTCGAGTAAAGCTGCAAGAAGCTGACAGCATAGCAAAGCTTAGCTGAGCCTCTGACACTTTTGACACTCAGGGAAAATCATTTTAACTAAGCAGCTGATAAATACAACTTTTGGAACATATATATGCATACTTAAAATGCATCCATCCATGTGAGAATGAGTTTTGTAGATGCTGTGTCTCTTTTTAAAATGTGTGACCTCATTTTTGCAGTAGCCGTATACATGTGTATATATAACATTGTTTGTCGTGATGCATGTCAGACCATAAACGCATTAGTATTTATGTATTTTAGTCAGATCGCTGGCAGCAATAGACCTCAACATAAGAGGATTTACACTTTAATCAACAGTAGAAAGTCATCTGGTTATGCTGATGTTTTTTTTTTTTTTTTTCCCCCACTGGCTTTTAAGCATTTTGATTCCAACCTTTTACATCGTGGCACATTATTTGCCTGCAATATCTGATGAGTAAGCAGTTGCTGGTATTAATCTGCAACAATCCGTGGCACAGATCACATTTATATGAGGGGAAGGGAGGGGCTTTGTTGGAGGAAACTGTTGACACGCGAAGTCTATGAACTTTATTATAAGGCCTGATTTAGAAACTGCATGTTCAGTGTCTCTGGGTGGTTTGTAAAATTGTGACTGCTTGATGACACAGACTTATTTTAATCATAGAAAAAGCTCTCTCAGTTAAATCACCTGCACTGTCCAGAAGCTGTTTTGGCTCGTGGGGACAATGGACAAGACAAAGTAGCATAACAGGAATATTTATACAGAATCTGGAATGTCAGCATCCATCTTCTGAATTTCTTCACCCCGAACGCACATCCACTGACGTGAGGTGTTTGTCTATGTACATGCAGTCACACAAAGGCGCATTGAGTCGCTGTCTGTCTCCTCCTTTGTCGTATGTTTTAGTGACTGTGCAGACACTTCCCTTTTGTGTGTGCTGTCTGCGTGATGAATTCTGCGTGTTGTTGTGAGGCTGCCAGGCAGGAACAGCGTGTCGCCACTGGGAAGATACTTAGTTTGAACTAATGACACCAGTGTGAGATGAACAGCACGTCTTCACTGGCCCGAGGACATCGGGGACCTCTAATTCATCCCCAAACTTAAAATAGCCCAGTGGTTAGTATTCTCTGAGGTGCACCGAGGGAACAATCATCCTAGTTTAATCATAGTTTTCAGCATTGAATCAGCTGTATTTATCTGAACGTTGAAGAGTGAATTTCATGCAGTTTTACTGGATGCTTTGCCTATAACTACTGAATGGAGATAATTATGTGAGGCTTTATTTTGTGCTTTCTTTGTTTTTCTTTTAGTATTAGATATTCAAGTTTCTAATCCTTCTTTAATTAATAATTTAAAGCTAACCATCATTGAAGTTACTCTGCATAGTGACAAAGGGGTCACTGATAGCGGTAAACCAACATGCAGCCTCGTTATCACATGGCTTTGAACAGTTGCCCTCAGCTTGCCCCACGTTTTACTGCTCATTGTTGTGGAAGCTGTTTTCAGCAGAAAAAAAGGCCCTGATAAAGCCTCTGTACAGCACAAAAACTGCAGATGTGCAAGGTTAGCATTTAGCTCGTGTTACATACTGGAGCATTTAGCAGCTAAAGAGCCAAATATATCCCTGGGGTGTTAGTGTAGACCAGCAGCAGGGTAATAGGGGACTTACTATTGAATTTACATTAGCAAACACCCCCGCCCCTAAATCTGAGCCTGAATGACTGAAACTTTAAATCTTTTTCCTCCTTTGCCTCATTCATCTATAGATGTAAACTCTACATTGTGGCTTCAAAATCAGGTAGGTTATTAATTCTCTAAGATTTCCTGATTTTCTTAGTTTCTCATTATATGTTTTTGCATTTAACAGAGGTGCGAACCAAGCAATGTAGACTACAGTTGATAATTGGTAGCAAAATGAGTCTCATTTGCATAATCCCCCCTGATTTTTTTTTACTCATACACACGGCATCTTGGTGATAGTCACTTATAGTCCAACGTTCTCATAATGGAGTGCTTTTTCATTTTTGGAAGGCAGCAGCTCTGTCCACTTCAGTTTTGGCTCCAATAGCGCTGCTTTCCTTTTTAGCAGCTTCACTGCTGCAACTGCTTGAAATGTAAAACACATCAATTCTCTTTCATCAGAGAGCTGAGGAGTTCAATGACACTGGGTGTTTAGAGCAGCAAATGACCAAAACTGGATGTAGGCCATAATACGAGAAGCTATTCAAGTTAGTGAGACACCGGTCTCGCCTATCTGCTTTACAATCACACTTGGTTTAACATCATCTCATACATTTTGTCTTCTTCTTTTTTTTTCTTGCTTTCAAGTCACTGAAGCAGCGTTTCTTATCCCTCCACCGCAAGGCTACACATTTCAGCAGACTTAAGCAATCCCATTACTGTGACAGAGAAAAATGGCTTCTCTGTGAAGGCCAGTCAGTCAGGAATCAGCTGGCTTAGGACAAAATCATGAAACCTAGGAGAGAGGAGCAAGTAAAATAAGGCAGTAAGGTGCTGATACAAAGAAATAAAAGGAAATATTGACAGGTATTCTGATGAATTCCTTTGAAAAGCTCAAATATTCTCTCTCTGGGCAACCATTATTTCAAGATTTGATTCTGGCCCAGTTGCATTGTAGAACATTTGAAAAGAGAGAAATAGCGCAGAAGGTGCTCATCAAAGATTTTCTGGTTTGAAAAGTTGAGCGCTGGAATATACAGTTGTTGAGCTGCTGATTTATAGCGTTGGCTGCAGGAATGTGAAATGAGCACACGGATAAAGATACATGGGAAACCAAAGCATGGCTCAAGTATTTTGAAAATGTTCAAAATCTATTTACATTTAAAAGAAGCATATCTTTAAACTTACCTTGTCCCATATCTTTAATGAGGAATAGTCAATAGAAGGCGTATGTTATAAGACAAAAGACTCCTACATGGATTTTATTATAAGTATTATATATGGCTTAATGAAATAAATTAACCATTTTAATATTCCTCTAGACAAAATCAAGATGAATCAAGAATCAAATTTGATTCTTCTTGACTTTATCTAGAGGAATATTGGGTTAATTTATTTCATTTAGCCATTTATAGCATAAAATAAAACAGTATGTGCCTTATCACTGGTTCCTCTTCCTCTAACATCTGCTCTAATACAAAGAAAAACAGTGGCTGAAAACGATTCATCAGTAATTTGCCCGTCAAGACCTGACTCCACAAGGGAAGCGGCCTCTGCATTTCTCACAATCGTCAGATGAAGCATTTTAAGCTTGTTTACTCTTTTACGAAATAAAGTAATAAATTAGGTGTAATTTGGTCAATACAAGAGGGACTTTGAGCTCTGACTTTATTCAGCTTAGCCATGCTACAGCTGCCTCACAGGAGATGCTTGTCCACTCCAAATTCAAGGTTTGTATTAACTTTTTAAGTGGCAAAAATGAGCTGTTGGTTGGAGTGTTTTTCTTCACTGATTCAACTTCTGAGTAAATGCAACAGTTGAAGTGAATGAGTGCACCAACCTTGACAAGAATGTTGCTCATGTGTAAGCAGAAGTCCTCAGCGCCTGCAGCCACACCAACGTAAAAAAATAAAAATAAAAAAAATCCCCGGGCGCTGCTGATCCCTGTTCCTCTGTTTTTACATTACCATAGCTTCCTGGTACTCCTAACAGGTAATGTGTTGTGTGAGTAAGAGAATCAGGTGCTTTGCACATCTTGACGGGAAGGTTAAAGGCTAAGAAATTGATTTCTAAACACGTAGAAACTCCCACACTTTTCTCATCAAACTCGGATACAAAATGTTCCTCAGTGCATTCCATTCCTATGAATCTTTTGCTTCCTACAACATACATGTGAATTTTCAGAATGCACACAAATATATACTCGTGAGCACCAATACCCAACACAATGACACGTGTTAAATAGTAAGCAAGGTAGTGCTGTATATAAGACAAACACAGACCTAAAACAAAGTCTCTAAATTTTGCAGTATCGTACTATTGAACTTGAGATTTGTTTGTCATTTTCTTCACAGCACAGGTCATTTATTTGTTTTCTTATTGCTCTGAGGCTATGTAAAGTTACCCTTTTAAATCTATGAAGTGTTAAATCATTCATAGATTTAGGTGTTAAATTAAGAAACACAAGAAGATTTGGATCTAACCAAGTTTGATTGTTCTTTCACCATAATTGATGTTCACATCAGAGCTGCAGCAAAAAAATACAAAATCAGTTTGTCTGGAAAATAAAGCTATTGCTTTTGGCACAAAATTGAAAAGAAAATACCTGTGCCTCTCTGTGTTCAGTAGTTAAGAGATTTATTTCTCTACGTCATGAACTCCAGACCAGAGTTGAACTGTGGCCTCCTGTGAGGGGAACCAGACATCCAGCCGTCAGCCAGAGTTTGAGGGTTAGTGGAAGATGTACAACTTATTCAGGCTTATACGATGTTGTACAGGATTCTGCCGCAAGGGCTGAAAGGAGAGCAGGGGCAATACAATAGGACCATGAACTGACTTGAGTTATCTCTGAGCTTGTTCATTTCACGTGACAGTGAGATTGAGAACACAGGTTAACAGCGCTGTGCTCCGATGTCCGGCTCTTAAAGCCGATGAGAAAGGAGGGCGCTGATGCATGCTTAATAGCATGCAGGGCTTCTTTTATGGCTTCTAAAAAGGGACACATCACCTCTCCTCTCTGGTCAGTGTGGTGGTGACAGCAGCAGCTAGCACCCTGTCTGCTGAAGCTCCACTGAGACGGAGCCTCATGTGTGCCTGAGGTCATGCATACAGTACAGTCATGGAGGCTGCATCCATATATTCATGTGGAATCTATGATATAAATAATACTTTTTCATATTTTCTGGAACACATGCATCAGATGTGTACATGCACACTTTGTACTAGAGACACAGATGAGGCTCTTCATTAAAAATTACATTTTATGTTTGTGTAAATGCACACATATATATTCCTAACTGACCTGTTTTGATATTTTAAAAAGTCCATCCACATGCGCTGTATGTATACACACACACACACACACCAAAGCTTTGTCTGTATTTAATAGTGCTGGGTGTTTTGCAGGCAACTCTGTATGTCTTATTTAGAGATCTTCCTTTGGAATATTAACGTTGTCAGTGCTCATAAAAGCCATTAGGTCGATGCAATTACTTCTTTTCATTACTGAGACCTTCATTGTCCTATAGCTCAACCTCACAGAGAGGATGTCAGAGAAACAATACATCTGTTGTGTGGCTTTATTTCTTTAATTCTGCAGGTGACAGCTTAATTTTGCTTGTGTATGAGTACAGAATACAGGCAAAAAAATCTAATTTCTGTCAGATGTAAATGTGTTTTAATACAAAAGCCATTGAATTCTAATTTGCTGTCCATACTGTAAACTTAATCCACCCAATTTTGGCGTCACTGATCTCCAAGACGGTCCCTGAAAGTTTCTGGTTAGCTAAGGTTACGGAAAGGAAGTTCAGCTCCACGGGGAGTCATCCAGAGAGGAATGTCTGTTCCAGATATTAACGGCAGAAAGCCAACCACACAGAATTGCAGGAACGCGGGGAATGTGTCTCTCGTATTCGCGGCTAGCCCATTGCAGACGCTGTCCAGAGTGGTTCCCAGCTCTATAACTCTGGTGTCTGGCCAAATCAGCGATGCATAGCAGTGAAGCTGAGCCACAGCTAGGGTTATGTGATTTTGCACTTGGGCTGTCATCCCATAAGATTTTTTTTATTTTATTTCCTTAAGTCTGCTGGAGCTTGGATTTCCAGCATGTGAGTCCATAGTGTTGTAACTTGTCACAGTGAGAGTCAAAGCGATGTCTCTGAGGATGTCAGAATCTTTATGCAAACAGTGATAATCACAGTTTTTCTTCTTGTTAGCATTGTGTCTGCCTCTTAGATTTGCTCGCTCCCCTTTTCCGCATCATGTTGCCTTTGCTGCAGTGTCCATCTCATTTTTTTGGGCATTGAGCCAGCAGCTGGCTTGGTAACAAGTGTCATATATAGATGTTATGTAGCTGCCATCAGCACTAGAGTTACACGGCCTCATCTATAAATACATGATAGTGACATGATTTACTGGCCTGCTTCCAGGACAGGGCCAGACCAATTAGATAAGGCAAAGTACAGTGGAGATCGAATAAATCACTTCACCCACCTTGAAGGAAGCCAACTCATCTGTCACGGTGGACAGAGCTGCTTTGATACTAATAGAGACACTCCGTCTTGTCACTGACCACTGGCACCGTGTCTGGAAAACAGGAGGGGAGTGTGATTTCTTGTCATTGCGCATTTTGAGTGCAGGTGTGTGTACATTTGTCTGAATCGTTGTGTGCATGTTGCCGACTGTAGCCCGGGCAGATGAGAGTCAGGGTCTTTTTCTGTTCTACATCTGAACGCCTGCAGGGCCCAGTAGGTGGTCACAGTGTGGTGGCCAAGATAAAACGCTCAGGGTGGAAATCTCACTGTCTCAAACGGGTCTCTGGATGGCATTATCTACGATCACATTCAATACCGCTGAAACAGCTGCAAACATAAAGCTGCTGTTTCTCCTATAACTCCATTTCTCACTCCCCCCCTCCCCCCCTTGGCTCGTTATGTACTGCGAGTGAACATTTATTCCCTCAAGTCCAAAGCTCAGGAAACCCATTCAATAAGTTACATGGCTATAAAATCACACTATTAACTACTGCAAAAAATGAGGTTTGTGCAAAAGCTGCATTTTCAATCTGAAAGGCAATGAAATGGAGAAGTATATTTGTGGCAGATTGAGTTAAAGCCACGCTGGGATCTGTCGAGATAAGCAAAAGTGTTAGAGGAGGATGGAATTTACATTTTAGACAGCAGTAAATGGATCTTCAAGTCACAGATGCTTTATGTCTGAGCCTCCTGTGCCTCCTTTCTCCCACAAATGATGACTCAGAAAATGATACATTATTTTGCATTAAGATGCCCATCAGCAGGCAAGCAGCAACTCGAGTTTAATTCCAACGCACACCTTGACCTGTGTGGATCTGTGCATTTTACCCTCTTGCTGCTGGCACCGGTGTTGTCTGCTTGCAGAAATTTTGCTGTTTACTGCCTCTGAACCCTCTCACCTAAAAAGAAATCAACTAACTGAGTTGCTCATAACCTTATCACACTCTCACAGAACCAATCCTCATTTCTGTTGTCCATGAGCTCAGACGAACTCCTTTGAAGGTTTTCTAGAAGCTGACAAATGTAAAGCTTTTAGCTCAGTAAGTGTCAATCACACCAGATTATTGTTCCTGTTGTGGCGCTTGAAGGTTTAAAAATATGACGCGCACACCAGCGCCAGGCTCAGAGATGACAGACTGAGTCCAAAGAGATAGTAGATTAATTTGTAGTCCTTCAATTATTAAAGATCAGATAAAATGTGTCATTTCAAATGAGTCTGCTGTTTGCAGTAGTAGCTGAAGCAGTTCTGTCATGTCTGCTTTGTGTCTTTAGGCGACTGTCACAATAAAACCTGTTAAATTTAAACTGAGAAGTAGAGATATCACTAAGTCTTGGAGATAGGGCTGTATTTGTCACTGCTATTTAGTTTTTGCAGTTAAACAAGGCAGCATGAAGAAGTGGAGGACAAGGAGATGAAGGTCAGGGTTAGAGAAGGGGCGACAGCTGACATTGTCGAAGAGCAGAAATGAGAGATCAGAAGTGGCACAGAAGAGAAAGCAAAGAGTGGCGGCAGGAAGTAGAATGATAAGCTATAGGGATTCTACAGTGTCGACATTTACCAGGATTCACACATCACTGCTCAAAATTTAAATGACAAGCCCTGCGTCTACCCAACAAGCCTCCAGCAAACCCACAGGTTAGGCTTCAGCTGTCAACACAGCCGTGTTTTTTTGTTTGTTTGTTTGTTTGTTTTCCTTTCCATTTTAGCGGCTGCAAGGTACTGAGAGAAAATAATTGCGTATGCTCTAGATTTCAGGTATTCACTTGACACGCCTATCCAGAATACCAATGAGACGAGGCAATCAATAGTAAGAAATAAAAGCAAAGATCAGAGGGATGTTTGACTGCAAAGACGGGTAAAACAATTCAGTTAGGAGAAGATGATGCAAGGTAATGCTTGGAAAAAAAATGTGTTTCTAAATGTGATTGAAGATTACCTGAGTGATGTTTAAAGGCAGTTTCAATATGTTATTTTTTTTTCTTAAAGAATTGTGCAACATTTTGGGAAATGCACGATTTCTGGGAAGATTGAAATCCTTTTCCCATCTGTAAGGTAAATATGTAGACGTCACCCGCTTACCCTGGTTTCACACAAACACTGCAAACAGCTAGCTTTGCTCTCTTAGCAAAATCTGCTTACCAGTAGGCCTTGGCGACAGAACAGATGTATTGTGCAGTGATAGACATCAATACGATATCGGATGCAAACCGAAATAATATGCAATAGTTCATTTCATGAGCAAACCCCAACGGTGCTCCTTCCCTGGCTCATTTCATAATGGAGTGCCTTTGCTTTTAGTTTTCAGCGGCTGCTGTGCAGGTCTCCTGAGGCGTCATGGTCTGCAGGTGCATACTGGGGAGGCAAAATGCCGAGGTGGCTGCAGCCTACCATGCCTCAGGAGACCTGCACGGCCCTTCACTGGTGGAGGCTGTGGCCCAGCAGGGAACGTTTGCTTTCACATGACGGGCTTCAGTAGACACCCACCACCCTGTGTCCCCAACCATCCCAGCAGCCTGCTACGAGGTCTGATGGACTTTATGCAGAGAGATGCAGGTGCAGGATGCTTTACTAGTGACACTTAGTCCAGGCTAGTCACTCTGAACCTTTTGAAGGGCCAAGAGTAACAAGGCCTTGTTTTCTTGATTTTATATATATGAAGGTCAGATAATTTCTTTATTCTTGTTTATTTTTTGTGTATTTTTTTTGTGTGTTTTTTTTATCATAGTGTTAACATTAGAATTATTCTAAAGTCTAAAGTGACTCAACCCCCCATTTCCCCCCGGCCTTTACTAAAAATATGTCATTAAAAAATAAGCAGAAACTCTAACAAGTGAAATAAAACTTTTATCGTGATAGACTTTTTAGCCATATCGACCAGCCCCGCATACCAGCAGGTCTACAGTTCATTATTTATTTATTTACATGAACAGAATTCTTATTCTAACATAAGATAATCGGTCTCTGGCTCCAGCTTCATATTTATTGTGTGGATATGGGAGTGGTATTGATTTTGTCATCCAACTCTTGGCAAGAAAGCCAGAGGTGTAATATTTAAGCTTCTATTTGCCACTCTTCGTGTCTGTCTCAAGCTTTTGGTAATGCTGATAATTTGCATCAGCATCACAAGTGTTTTTGGAAGAATATAGAATATAACTAAATGAAATGAGTCCCAAAAGAAAAGTTCACTCCAAATAAAGTGCAGTATGCCTACAGGGAAAGGAAACTGACAGCGTGACAGTATGTTGACGCATGCTGCCGCATGTGCTGAGAGACAGGTTACAAGGATGATGGTGATGAATGCAGTGATGATGGTAATGGCAGTGAGATCATTCCTAGAAAATTGCTTCTGCCTCCAGCCTGAATCTGTTGCCTCTTCCAGCCAGCCTTGTCTCACAGGGGGAAAATGGGTTTGAGTTGCATGTACCAGCTCAACCAGAAAGCCCCGCGCATCCAGCGTTTGTGAAGTGCACATGAATTTTCCACAAGCGTTAACGTGCTGTGGTCCATGTGTCGGAAGTGAGATTATCTGGTGTGTCACTTTGCCATGAGTGATACCGCCAAGGACTCTCAAAGCTGCGGGGCAACAATGAAAACTTCACAACTGTCATGTCAGTTATTCATAGTGTTTTCACAGGCAAACCGTACACAACGCTCGATCCCAGTATCTCGAGGGAATAAAAAGGCATTTGTTCTCTGTCAGTCTTTCCCAATGGCTTTTAATAACTTTATGTTTTCCTTAGAGATACAATCTAAACAGAGACAGCAAGCACAATGCAGAGGTGATGAACCAGAGAGGGCTGAGTTAGATGTTAACCTAATGTGACACTAAATGTTCACAGCACGTGAAAAATGTTTGGAGCTCTTGTGTATTTACAGCCTTTGTACATTTAGTTTGTGATTTGATTCCAGTGTCAAACTGTGGGCTGAGAGAGGGCAACAATTAGCTTGTTTGTCATAATAAAACTCATTGCAATTAATTGAAGCCGGGGCACAAAAGTCAACAATATGCCTCTATTAGGTAACAGAGTTTTTTTTGCCACAGAATGACTTCAGCTTTTTAACTAGACAAGTTCCCTGTATTCGTCACCTCCATGTAAATGTGACTTCTTTGACATTTCCGCAACTCGTTCTCTCCTCCTCACACTGGGTGGGTGCTTTGGTGCTTAAAGGCTTAAGGGGAGATTTAGTGAGAACAACACCTTGGTTTCAGCGCAGCATTCTTTTGGATCAGCTAACCAGGCACCGCTGACGGCTGTGGTTATCGCACTTCTGTGTTAACTTTTTTTTTTCGACTTTTTTCGCACAGCGCTCGAGATCAAATAGGATTATAGGACTTAATCAGAAGCACATCCTGATTGTATTTATTAAAGCAAAAAGATGTCAGCATGAGATTCATGCAGTCAGTGTAGAATTGCAAAACTGATATGAAATTGCCTCTGAAATCATTGGTTCCAGTCGGGAGGGAAAACAACATGAAGTAGTTTTATGCTTGTGCACGCTTTCACATTATTTACAAGTTATAAAAAGAAAAGCTTCATACGTTACCCAGCTAAGCAATCAAGGTGCCTGTATTTTTCTTGGCAAACATTTTCTGAAGCAGCCACTTGTTTCTGTGTCAGCTGTGGTTCTCATGATGCTGCTAATATTTGTGAGGGTGAACGCAGCACGTCTGCATGACTCCCCGTGGTGCCGTGTACCTGGCTGTTCAGTGCTGATTTTTCTTCTTGACAGCTCGCATTAATCTAGGTTAATGTCAGAAAATATTTATTTCCCTTTCATTCACTTAATTACACACATTTCTCAGTTTGATAATATTTGCTGTCTAATAATGAGCATGCTCTGTAATGCCCATCACTGATGTTATTTAGTACCCCGTTTGCAGAATTCAGCATGTGTTTAGGAAACACTTAGCAAAGGAGAAGGTTTAAAAATAGTCCTATGTTATACTATGAAAGTCGGTCTTTTACATCAGCTCTTTGCGGAACTCAGCAGTACTTTGCTGGCATTTTTCATTGTAGCAATGAATCAGAGAGGTTTAAATACACAAAGCAAAGCAACTGCCTCTGGGTTTCCATCCGTCAGAATGACTCAGACCCAACACACTGCTCTCTCTGTTATTGCATTTTAGAAAATAAGACAAAACGAATAACCGTGTCATATGAATATACCAATGAGCCAGCAGCTAGATAATTGTATTACAGCCAATGAAATGCACCTGCATGCTGCTTGTCTGCCTGTGTGGCTCTCTCTTGCTGTGAGGCACTATTTCTCTCTTTTGCAGTCTCATTGTCTCTTTCTGCACCTTGTCTGGTCTTTCGTGCAGGAGCTTAGTGGGCTTTTTTTTCTCTTTTTTTTGCCATATTAATATGTGGATATAAAAATCCATTTGCAATGGAAATCAATCAAGAGGGAAAATAGGAAAGGGAAGCCAGCATGCTGCCGGCTGCTACTTGGAGCTGAAACTGTGGCAGGTGAATGTAGACGACAGGTGCTTAGTAACAAGCCGTGGAAATTCTGCCTAACAAGCTGGTCTGTGTCCTAAATGTCACATGGAGCATTTTTCTTCCTAGCCCAAATACTGTATTTCTTTAAGAAAAAAAAAAACAAAAACAAAGGGGGGGGGATGAAGATAAAATGAAGATTGTTTCATTACTGTGCAAATGTTTGACAAAAGACTTGTTTTTATGTAATCCCCAGCCAGATGTTATATAAACAACCTAAAACATAGTGATAAGTAATGCTGAAGAAATGTCAGAGACATATGGGTTATTTGAGATTGTCAAAAGAAGAGCAACATTCTCTTGTGTATTGTAGAACCAGTTAGCCTGACAAAAGCCTGCAAGAATAACAAGCCAGTTTTTTGTAGATAATGCCACAGGAACCAAATAGTTTTTCCCTGAGCAAATGGTTCCCAGCAAGAAATAAGAAAACAAATTCAATTCTGCTTTTCCAGTTTCATAGAGAGGTCGGAGGTAAAGGTCAGCTGCAACACAGTATCTTTGGAGGCAGCAGGTATTTTCGCTGCATTGCTGAAATACAGTTCATTGGAACTCGTGCTCATTGGCTCGAGAGATTGAACCGGGATTATCTGGTCAAAGGGACCGCTGCCCTGTTGACTAGGTCATTCTGCTGTCAGACAAAGCCTACAGTTTAACATGTGAAGCACATCGGAGTAAACCCTTTTTAGCCTTTCTTATAAAAAGAATTTTCCAACATTTTAGGAATTCGCTTATTTGCCATAGAGTCAGGAGAGCAGATCAATATCAATTTAATACCTGTGCATTCAGTAGAGACAGCACTGTGACTTGTTAAGCCGAGCTTACCACAGTGAAAGGAACCAGATGGGTCACAGGCTTCTGCTGGAAGCCTTTTTTTGATGTATTTTTCCCTCTTGTGTTTCGCTCATAACCTGTCACCGCAAGACCACCTTTGATGCATTATGAGCCCAGACATTATCAGGTGTTTGAATAGGGATGCAGATATATGAGTATTATCTGTTCTGCTCAAACCAGCTATATATGATCTCGACTGGAAGTATCTTGATTTAATCCAACAGTGTCATTGTCTGGTCAGGTATCTGCGGTCAAAGCACATGCAGGACAACAAAGCAGACCCAGATGTCTGTCACAGATAGCCGTTTTGTTCATAACTATCATGATCGGTACAGAGCTGGATTTTCCATTTCTCAGAACTTACTTCTGACAGTGCTGGACACAAACTATAAATTGCCGTAAATGTTGTTGTTTTATTCAGTGCTCTCTTGCTTCTCTATCAAAACTCTGCTACAGCCTGTATCTCCACAAAGCAGCCAAGCCGATGACGATAAGGTCTTTAGTGAGGAGTCACAGTGTTTGGCTACAGCTCAAATCTTGAGGACAGGAATATTCCTTATCTGGCCGACTGTTTGTAGCACCAACCTAATGATATCATCTGCTGTGGATAAGGCTGGATGTGGATGACAGGGATTTGCTGTGAGCTGCACAGCATACAATTCAGCAGATGAAACGATTTTAAAGATCCACTCAGACCTGCTGATTTTTAATATACCATAGGTGTGTGTGTGTGTGGCGTGGATGTGCTTCGGAAATGAGTGAACAGATGAGACTACACACACATACTGAGCTCAAATAAGAGTTGCAACAGCTTCAGTCAGACTTCAGTTTGGATCATCTCTGTAATAGGTGTAGGTCTAATTTATCAACGCTATCTCTTGCCGATAGTTCCATTCAGCTCTGTAGACATACAGGATGCCTGACATTAGTAATCATCAACAACATGAAATACGATTCAAAAGAGTCCAAACATAATATGCAAAAAATATTTTTTATGTCTTGACTAAATATGTGACACCATTATTATAAATACTTATGAGAAAAGCATTTTCTGTACTGCATGACTTGATAGATTTTAATTCAAAGTTCATATCAGATTCATTTATCATTGTTCAGTTCTACCATCTTAAGAATTGTTGCTATTTAGCTGAAAAACCTGCAATACTCCTGAAAGCATATAAAGACATCATTGCACTGCTATACAAAGAAAGTCAGTGTCATGCATTTCTGGCAGAAGGCAAATTTTCCTAAAAGACTCCAATGAGTTAGAAGCGTTTTTGCGAGCCCCTTATACACTCTGGCTGTCATCCTCCATCCACCTGGTGTGTCAGATAGGAATTACCGTGACATAAAATCAACAATCTCGGGGTAACTTTAGAGCGACACTTGGAGTTCTGCACCAGGCGTTTGATTTGTTTGTCAGTTGCCATGGTGTTTGGTATTGCACAAATGTGCATATCTTTTGATGGTATCAGCTGATTGACAGCTAATTAAGTGGTTTCCCAGCAGCAGTGAAACATCTATAGCATCTAGTTGGATTGCTTAAGTTGTGGGTTTGTAAGAAGAAATCCCTCTAGTTCCAGAACTTTTAATACTTTCATTTACTCAATACTAATGACTATGGTGCTACATGTCAATGCTAACGAAAGTGACATTTGCACTGAAGGTGTTTCTTAGCGTAAAATAAATTACTTCATTTGTCTTATGGAACTTTTTTTTCTTTTAATTTTTCAGACATTTTGTTTATTGGTCTGCTGATTAAGTTCTAAGTTCTACTTAATTAACCCGAAACACAATTAGTGTATCCCTGTTATAGGTCAAAACTCAGCAGTTGTCTCTTTCTGAAGCAAGGATAGTGATCTTATTGAACGAAGGCCAAGCCGCTCATATATGTGTTGTTTTTCTCCCTCTGAATTAATCCATGAAACGGAGTTGCACCGCTCCGCCAACAATCCAGTATAGGCCGATTGAAATGAAACAGAAAGATCCTTTAAGCCCATTCAACCATATCACTGTTTTCTACTAACCCCACTTTATCTCAACCCAGGCACCCCTAATCCACCGCATTAAATTCCTCATCTCTTTACATTCAAATATCACAGTATCATCAGCCTGTAATCTGATGTGAAATTGTCTAACAAAGAGACAGAAGGCTGAGAAATGACCAGGGATATGGCTTTGCTTTATGTAAAGTCTATTTCTATTTTTGCTTCATCGCTTTCATTGTCTCTGTGCATTCTACTTGTTTTTAGTAGTCCTGGGTCACCCTGTTACAGATCCAAACAAATACTTGGGAAGCTAAAAGCATGCACATGCCCATGGGATATCAAAGAGTGTTATAAACAAAATCAAATGCCAGCTTGTGTCTGGCCCCCTCGCTGCTGTTCAGTAGTCATGACGATTCATTATTCCCTTTCAAACCTACAGAGAATTTTTTTTTTCGATCCTAATCCCCTCATGTGGCTAAAAACTTGAATTACTATTGGATTTGTGTTCATTTAGGATGACTTTTTCTTATAATACGCCTTGAGGGAAAAAAGCAAATGGGATTCATAAAGCAAAGGCCCGTGAGAGGTTGACTGTGGCAGTAGATTTGTCCTTCCATACCCTTCCCTGGTTTCCTTTCTGGGTTCAACTTTATTTAAATTCCCCAATAAGGCTTATAAATGAAAGTAAGCATCTTCTGGCTTTCTGCTCCCGTTTATCGCTGCACCCCCCGCTGTTTTGAGATTCCTGCAATGTTCACGCAGTTGCTTGTAGCTTGAAGGTCACATGAGTTTGTTTGGAGTTCAAAAATCTCTGGCATCCAATTCAGAGCTGCACAGCAACTCTTTGAATCTAATAGCTTACCTTCACTGTAGAACGTGGCATTTTTGCTGCATATTTATTTCTTCATGTTCATAAAGAGGGAACACTCTTGAATGGCACGGCTCAGTCCTCAACAAGCAACGACATCCAAACAAGTGTTAACATTTTAGCTAGTTTTAAGCATCCCTACTGGTCTCATTAATTGGGCTCCCGCCAGTGGGTTATGAAACAAGCTCTCCGTTTGTTATACCCGGCTACAATTCGATGGTCTCAAGAGTTTTGCCCTATGGAATATTATCCTCAGTCAAAAACCCTGTTTCCCAGAAGGCTTGTGTTACTGACACATCCAGACTCTGAAAAGCCTCTTGTTAACAACAGCTGTAAAGTGAGCTTGTTCAGTTCTTTCTCAAGTTTAATCTCTCCCTCTTTCTCTTGCTTTCATTTCTGTCTCTCTTAGTGTCTTGTTTCTCTTGTACGTTGGGGGACGATCCCGAATTAATTAAAAGAAAAAGACTTTGAAGTTGGATACTTGGCCTCGGGGCATTCTGTTCCATTTTTGTTGTGGTGGCAGTTGCATTTTTGTTGTTAGGTTGTCGTAACGATCCACACATTCAGCTACTGGACAGTATCATCTTATTAGGCAAGAGATGCACTTTAGCATAAAATACCATTTAAATTGTTCCCCCAAAGGCATACCCTTGTTTTGTCTGATAGGTATAATTCCAGAATGCTTGTCCTCTTTTCTTGGTGTCTGGTGGTTTTTTATGTGATTACATTATTGGACTTGAATTCAGCCCGAGATAAAAGTGCTTTAATGTCCCTCTAACAAAGTAACAATGAGTTCAGCCCCTGCTCCAGGTTGAAGAGTAATACATAACCCTGTAATTGGATTAGCCGTATACAATTTCAGAAATTGCTGCTCGCTAATTTGTCATAGTTACTGTCACAGTTACAACTGAAGTACAGCACACACACTTTTTTTTTGTAGAATACTCGGATTGTCACCTTGTAGACACAAATGCCTCTATTTCTTTTCTGGTACTTTGTGATGTAATTCTGTGTAATTTCATTTTCTGGCAGTACTTTGAAGAAACTGTAGATTCTGTGAGCAGTGATGACTAGAGATTTAACTCTGATAGCAGCCTGAGTTAAATGTGTGTTCAGTAAACCCTTCCATCATACGCAAGTCTCCTGCAAGAAAGAGGTGTCTTTTTTTTCTTCTTTTTTTGCTCCTACAATCCCTCTCTCCAGCCTCTGTAATATAAATAGGGATCTGAGAAGGGGATCATCTGTAAAAGAACGAGACCCAGGAGCCCCTCAACACAGTAATGACATATGAGGGGGTGTTGATCTAACCCAAGACGATGGGCTGTCAGGAGTTGCACTTGTAACTGTGCCGAGACGGACAGAATAAGGACTGAAGTAACAAGACAGAGTGAAGGAGGAGACGGAAAGTCAGGTTGAAGAGAGAGAAGACATACAGTGGAAAGAGAGAGAAAGCTCGTGAATGACAGAAAGACAGATAATAAGGCAAAGTGGAGAAGCAGAAGAGACTGACGACTGAATTAGAGGGTTGGCCAGACTGGAACTACACCCTGCCAAGCCTCTCCTCTCAAGCCTATTTCCATCCCATCAACCCCCTCCATCTCTGTCGCGCTCTCTCTATTCACTCTCCTGACGTGCCATGTCTAAATCTGAGTCAGAAATGAATATTACCTCATGCTAATAATGCTGCCTACCCCAGCAAGTCCCATCACAGGCTCAGAGCAAGCGAACGGCAGTTATGTCACTCATCTCTTTAAGTTGGGTTTATATTTTCTCCTCTCTCCACTCTTAATATTCCTCCACTCGCTTTCCTCCATCTCTCTGTCTCTATAATTTTCCTTTTTTATATCCTTGAATTCCTGCTTTGCATGCCAGTAAATGTACACAGCAGTTGGTGCAGTTGATAGATTTTAGCCTACAGCATCAATTTAAAGTCCACAAAAATATGGCACTAAAGTGATAGTTGAGGTCTTGCTCATGGATGGCCATAGAAATGAACTCTACGCCTGTTTGAACTTCTCCTGATATTCGTGGTCACTTGATTAAAAACAGGTTGCACCACAGAGAGTAAAGAGATTAGTAGTGTATTAAATATTTACACCTATTTACTGACAGATCAGTGTAGCTGCTGCATAGTTAACTGAACTAACAAATACAGCTTGTTAGCTTTTTAACCCCATAAACCCCACAACTCACCAGGGGATTTAAAAGGCACATTATTTTTATTTTAAAAAAAGTTTAAAAAGGCCAAAATCACACCATTTATCAGAGCCTCAACTGTAAACACAGAAATGAATTGTTGGACAACAGCCCTTTCACTAATCATCTGTGACGTGCTAATCTGCTGGAAACATACCAAATCTAAACTTTAAATTGGGATGTTTCACGTTAATTTTTTTTTTTTTTTTTTTTAATGATAAAAATAAAGCGCTGACAGTGCAACAAAAAATCCGGAAACTTGTCAGGTAAACTAGGCTGAACTGCAGGCTGTGTTTACACAGAGCAGAGAGGAGACAAGCATAGAAAAAATCTAAGTAGTGAAATATCTATAGTATGTAGAGCCGCCTTTTTTTGTTGTTGTTTGTTTTTTCAATATTGGTAACTTGCACAGTTTTTCAATTTCTGTAAAATAAATAAAAGAAATTAAACTCTCTTTATGGAATTCTAACTATGTTATACTGCACAGAACACATTTTTGAGTTTTCTCTGCTTCTAGTCATGGTTGTGCTCTTTCCATAGAGATGCAGGACTTTGTATTGCAGCGAAAAAAGAAACCACAGTGCTTGAAAATGTGACAGGAGACAGAGACTGCTTCAGGAGTTAACCTATATGCTGTTTATACTGAGCGTGAAAGATGCAGTGTTTGCATATTACTTCAATAAAGTCAACATATCTGAACCTGACGCTTACTGCGTAATAAATATATAATAAATCACTCTGAATCTGACTGAATAAGCCATCATACGATATACAAATGTCATCCTGGTTTGGGTTGACCTTTCTTTTTGCCACTTCCTGCATATCACCATCCATCTAACCCTCGCTGACAACTTCCCCCGCCCGTCCCACCCTTTTCCACCTCCATCCCTCCCTTTATCCATGTTTTCCCTCTTTCCATTTATGTTTTTCTCTGCTCCAGCTCGACATCTCGGAGTGGTTCAAGCTATCTTTGATGTCTGTTGTGTGTTTTAATGAGTTTGTTGTTGACAGTTGCTCTGCCTCCTTCCCCCTCTCTCTCTCTCTCTCTCTCTATCTCTCTCCTTTGCTCTGCCACTCGTCCTGCCTCTGAGGCCGAGGCCTCAGGAGTGCCAACACAAGTCAGACAGAACCATGTCTACGCACGCAGACAACAGACTTTGTGTGGTCACTTCTACGCTTGCACAGACGCACATGATAATTTATTCACCCTGCAAAGTAGCAACTAACATCATCTGCATACACACACACATAAACGCTTCTCTGACAATATGCATGCTCAACTGTGTTATAAATATTATATACGGATACCTACTGAGTTACACACATAAAACACAGGCAGACACACACACACACATGCATGTATGTAGAGGACAGAGGAGTTTGTTTCACTGCAGTCTCAGTGGGGGCAGCTGTATTCTGATGTATTAATCATCTTCGTCTCCAGCTTGCTAATTAATGACCCATCTGTCCCCACTCACTGATGTTCCACTTCAAACTCCCTTATACACAAACACACACAAACACACACACAGAGGGCTGCGACACAACAGCCAAACGCTCGTTCCACTGATGCAACTCCAGCACTACTTTCAGGAAAGTAAATATCAGCAGCCGCTGTGATCCATACTGTCTCATCTGCATTCAAGACCGTGTATAAAAAAAACACTGGAAAAGTGTTTGTGGCAACTTTATCCGGAAGGAGCTCTCCTCTTCAGTTGCTGCGCGTTTTAGGCGGCAGCCGTTTGTGCGACCAGGCTTGTCTGTGCGTGCATGTGTGTACGTGTGTTTCTGTGTGCACTTATGTAGGTGTATGTGTGTGTGTTCGTAGGCTTATCAGGTGAGCCCGGGCAGAGTGTCAGATGCGGTAATGGAGGCTTCAAAGACAAGCGCTGCGGTGAGTTCCCTGGCTGCCTTTTACCAACCTCCCCTCCCCTCCCTCCCCCTTCCCTACCTCCCCCCTCTGTTCCTGCTGCTGGGATGCAGAGGGACAGACACGCACACAGGTAGACACCTGGACGGATAAGGAAGGGATGCAGGAAGGCAGATAAGCAAGCAGATAAATAATTAAGTGGGTGCAAAGTCAAACAGACAACAGGGAGACAGAGTAAATCAGGCTGAGCGACAGGTAGGGGAGATACTGGAAAGCACGGGGGATGCCTGATAGACAGGACAGACAGACAGAGGCACAGTCAGACTCGTGGCCAGGTGCTCGTCCAGCCCACCTCCCCTTCACTTGCATGAGTAGCGATACTTCAAACACCCGCCGCTTGTCTGCTGCTTTGTTCTGCTGTTCACTTTGCAGCTGCGAATGTTGTTGTTTTGATGCCACCATCATTGATTTGCTTCCTTTTGAATGGTAGTTCTATTTCTGGCTTCCCATTTGCTTGTTTCCATTTTCATCTTTTGCACTGTATATGTGTTTGAGTGAGTTTATTTATGTGCGCGCGTATCTTTTGTTTTGCATCCGACAAACCGCCACAGTTAAGGGGTAATAATTGAATGTTTGATCATTAAAATTGCCAGCGGAGGTTTAATTTGTCTGGGATCGCATGCTTTGTTTTCACGTCTTTAAAGTAAAGACAGACTAGACAGTTAAATCCACACATCACAGACAGTTTGTTAGGAGATAAAACTGGAATTTAAGCATTTGTAGCTGGTGAAAGTATATTAAATAACAATATGGGATTGAATTGTAAATTTGCTATTTTAGCAGCACCATGCATACTTTGTTTCAAATGCTGACTTCAAGGTATTGATATGTCGCTGCAGGTATTACATTTACTATAATATTTACCTTTACTCGACTATAAAAGTAATTTCAGGATTCTGGGCAAAATCTCTCCAAATTATTATGAGACATTCTAAGCATTTCAACACATAAAACCTTTGATAACAAAAAATCTTTTATTCGACTTATCCTTCCCTTGCGATTATTACAGAATTCATACCACATTGTTCAACATGCTTTCATGTTAGGAGGAGCTTATGGGTCAGTTTTTAGCACAATGTGCCCAACTACTGTGGTGAATATTCTCTCTCGTCACACCCAATCTGCATTATTTTTTTTACCTGGGATTTTGCAACTTTCTGTCTCACAGACCTTTGCAGCATTTGGGCCTATTAACTGAGCTAATTTCAACTGACTACTTGCCAAACAGCAGCAGTTAAAAGTGCATGAAGAAGTTTGTTTTCATGGATTTTACATGTTATAAAGCAATACCTTGAATTGATGTTCAAATGTAGAGGATCAGTATGGAACAACAGAGGGCAAAGCAGTAAAACAATACAGAAACATTTCCTTTTAGTGTCACAAAAACGCACGTCTTCATAGTTACCATTTATTTAGTGTCACCCATATCATTTTATGTGTTTAGTTGACCACTCAAAAGATGCATGTGTGGCAATGATGAAACCTCCATCCGTGAGACCTAACATCTGTACACAACATGAAGTAGTAGTTATTATGTTGATGACAGGGCTCTGATGGCACTAACCTCAGCAACATTATTACACTAAAGACATCATGTATGGTTACAAATGTCAGAAACCCTCGAACCTTCTTTGCAGATTTGTATGAAGAACTGATATATTTTTATTTGTTCAATGAAAAACAAACAAAAAAAAAGCATATTAAGAAATTATAATATTGAACGAGTTTGTCAACAGTGTCTGTTCACAGTTTATATACACAGCAAGGTTACCATAATGGTATTTTAACTATCCACACCTTTCTGTCACTGTGTATTCTAATCTTGTATCCTTGTTCCTGGTCTTCCTCCTCTGCCCTTTGTTCCTCCTCCTTCCTCCTGCTTCCTCCAAACAGCAAACTCTGGAGAACAACCTGACCAACCTGGTGAAGAGGAACAGTGAACTGGAGAACCAAATGGCCAAGCTCATCCAGATCTGTCAGCAGGTTGAGGTATGCAACACATCCCAATGTCATTGTGTTTAGTTAACTTAACTGCGACTCAAAAAGTTAAGAAGTGATGTTAGATTCTCAGTTAATATCCTTTGAAGAGTAGTCTTGTTTGTCGTCTGGTGTCATGGTAGTCAGAGGCAAGGGTCAAATACAAGATAGCAGCCTCAGAGCTGCTGTAGACTCTTAATGAGGAGAACTTCAGCTGGGTGGAAATATGCATGAGACTAAAACCTCAGCAAGTTGCTGGAATTGAGCTCTCTTTCCAGATGACTGAAGCTACCCTAGATTTTAGTTAAAGCCTTTTTAAATATATATATATATATTCACTCCCTCCTGCTGGATCATGACCACAACTGTGCCGGCTGTAAAATACGACTCAATTCTGTCTGTTCCTTCACCAACTACAGATCAAATATTGAGTCTCAACATTGGGAGGGAATTCTTAGTTTCTTATCAAGTGTTCATAAAAGGTCGGCATTTTCTTACAATTTATAAGGTGAAAAAAAAACTACACTAGGACATTAATAATGGCATAAATGTGTCAGAATAATCTTATGTCATTTGACCTTCAGTTCAGCAACTCATGCAGCGCGGTGCCTTGAAAATTAAAATCCTAGATACCAGTTAAGATCCCAGTGACCTGTTCCTTTGCAGATGGTAGCACTCCAGACAATGTGACTCAAAACATGACTCAAGAACAAAGGATGAGCTGGAGTAGCTCTCAGCAACCATCCACTTTCAGACCATTTAAAAGGGTAGTTATGTAATTCAGACAACTCCTCCAAACATTGAAATGACCACTTTACTGTGGGCAAAGCCACAACTAAAGGGCTTGTGTAGTACCCCCCTCTATTTTCAAGGTGCTAACAGCCTAATGCAATGCTTTTACCGTGTCATAAATTCAGATTTTGTGCCTCTTCAAGGTCGTTGTCTCAACTGAGGTTCTTTCTTCAACTCCGGTTTTGAATTAATCTCACTGTGGTGAATATGATTTTTAGGATGAATTGCTGTTGCAACACTCAACAGTTTAATTCCCACTGGCACCACCCATACAAGAAATTTATGCTCCCCAGTCAAATCAGATAAGATTATCTGTCAAATGGCATATATCTTGGAAGTGGAAGCTTTATTTGACTTGTCAGAAGCGAGTAATGTGTCACAGCTCACCCGCTTCGATTTCCTGACAAATCTTAGAGTAGTGTTTGCACTCCGGTGTCCCGATGTGAACCTGTAGATGTCTGCAGAAAATTATACCTCAGCCAGTCTTGTCACCGTTGACCTCTTAAGTTTGGGCTCATGCTGTGATTTAATGGAGGTACTGTGTGAAGTCAGCCGGGGAGTACTAATGCCACCGAGTGTTTTCTCGACCGCTAAGAATCACTAACACGTGCATGCACAAACACACACATACTTCCTGTCTTAGCACATTCGCTCTTAATAAACACCATCATTTCTCTGTGAGATTTGACATTAATGGCAGCAGAGGACAAATGCATTTTAGTGCTGCCATCACTCTGTGCGTAGCTCATTTCTTATTAGCTGGGCATGACTCCATTTTCTCTGAGTCACTCAGAGGTCCATGAACAGCAACTCATACAGCCGCGCGCCCAATCAAAATTAAATGATCGCTGCGTGATTCATTAAGTGCAGACAAACTGTTCGTCAACAGTGCATGGGAAGGGGGAAAAAAACTGTCTTCTTTTGTCTCTGTCTGCATACCAATGTTGTGCCACCGCCAACAACAACAGTAGAATCTCATCAGTTATTCATCAAAAAGTAATGAGGAGCGATCGCAATGGGGGGGAGGGGGACATGCTCCACTCACTCTTAAGCAAATTATCAAAAGAAACTATATGTTTTTCCACCATGTTTGCACTCACTCAGAGTTATTCTTCTATGTGATCTCAATGTCGAAAGGCTAGTTTAATTATTTACAGGAGGGGTGAGTGACTGAAATTGTTTCAGGTGAGTTCACATTAATGCACAGTGGCTCTTAACAAGTGACAAGAGGAAGGGGGACGAGGAGGGGGAGGATAAATGTAGAGAAGACGTTGGAAAATGATTCAAATGTAAAGACAGGAGAGGAGGGAGAGCCGCAAAAGGGGAGATTAAAGAAAGAGAGAGAGCAGGCATTGAGAGGGCAAACAGAGAAAGGGGTAAAAAGGACACGAGCGTTAGCGTGACTACCAATGATCTTCTTGACCGAAACGGATACAGGCAGCGTGCGGAAGGAAAACGCTCAGCAATAATGCAACGCAACACAAAAAGGGAATAAAAAAGTGAGAGTTTTAATGGAGTGAGAAAAGTGTGTGCAAAATATGAAATCTCTCAAGAGCTTTGAGCATGACCTGGATTCCTCTCCTCCTCGTTTGCATCATACTGTATTGGTGCCGAAGATATGATCAAACACAGTGTGAATCAGCTTTCAGTGTGTCAGCACACACAGCAGCGATGCAGCCCCGTTCTCCAGGGTGTCTCTTTGGGGAATTGTCTTTTCTTCAGTCTTGGAAAAGATGCACTGACTTGATGATGTGTAGGACGCCTCTGTCTTGGGAGGCCTCTATCCTTCACAAAATATTTGGTGTAGGATTTTTGCGCTTAATGACATTCGGAAAAAGGTTCTGCGTTCTTGAAAACGTCGAGCAAATGCTACAAATGTTGGGCATCTTTTTGTTGAGCTTACTCACATCACTGTTATTCACCCAGTGCTTGGATATTAATAGTCGGCAGAGAGGAGACACTCAGTGAGGCTGTTTGGTGAAGAGCGTTTCCCTAAAAACCACTCTGACATTGAATAGACACTGATACAGCGACAAATCAAACTAAATTCCAAGCCAGAGTGAAATCATGCTGATATGTCATACCTTGCATATATTTTAACAGTTTGATTGTTTGATGTGGACATTTCAGTCTTAGTTGTTGGCAAAATGAAGATATATCCACCACTTTCAGATTTGTTTTGTAAAGTTTAACAGTAAAACCCACGACAGCCGCCGATTTAGTATTGTAAAAGTTTTACTTCTTCAAATCGACATCTGAAAGGATGCGCTGAAACCGTTGAACAAGTTTCGAGCATATTTCCATTTAATTCCCAAGGAAGCCTCCTCTTTCATACTTACATAATACCTCCTCAAAGGCCTATGCCCTTGTGACTGGGAACTTTGTCAGTGTAGCGAAGTTCCTGCCTTTAACATCTCCCCTCCTCTGAATTCAGCTCGCAACTTGACAGTCGATCAGCTTTTCTGTCTTCCTGCCCCAATTTATCCTACTCTCTATATTTATCCTCACTCGGGTCGTGGTTCAGCTACCCCTCGTGAAACAGAGATTGTGTTGTCACAAGACGCTTTACCCAGCAGCTTTTAAAGAGAGAAACTCCCTAATAAGGCGTAGGACGTCTGGCCCACAGTGGGGAAGCTTTGTCCAGACGGAGCTAATGTGAAGCAAGCGTTATGTGAGGAGGCAATCAAAGCAGTAGCCGTTGTCTCCAACCCCAAGGATCTCTGTGTATGTGAAATGAAAGAATCACATCAGACAGAAGCCAGGTGGGTTTAAATGCTCAAATATGTATGTCTACTGATTCAACAATGAGCTGTAAGTTATTAGCCGGCACCAGTCTAGGTGTGTGCACACTGAAGCTGATCCCACTGCGTGTGGAATATGAATCAGCTGTGTGCTGATGGCTGTAATGCTGCTTAATCCTTTGTCTCAGGTCTCATCTCGCCTGTCTTTACCTTTCTATTGGAGCATCGGGGAGATCGAAGAGTCTGCTGGTGTTGTTTGTCTTTGCTGTATTTCTAAAGCCATTTGCGGTTCTCCTTTCAGCTGAAGATGGAAACATCAATGCAGTGGGATAATGGCCTATAATTAAATTAATTTCTTGCTTTTATACTGTCACTGCTACATGTATATCCTTTCAACAGATGCCAATAGCCTGTTATGTAAATCCATATATTTCTCATTTTTTATGTTAGTGTTCATCTATCCTTCTGTCAAGTCCAGACTTTTCATTTACAACATTTTAGCAGCAATGTTTTGTGAATGTAATGTATGTGCAGCCGTGGCTCGAGGTGGTAGAGGTCCTTGCGTCCTCGAGCAAGACACCGAACCCTTATTTGCACCTGGTGGCGGGCGAGCACTTTGCATGGCAGCTCTGCTGCCATTAATGTGTGAGTGTGTGCAAATGGGTGAATGAGCAACACATTGTAAAGTGCTTTGTAGAACCAAACCAAGGTTAAAAGGCACTAAAAGTACATAGCATTTACCAGTTAGCCAAAGGACGGATGATATGTCAACAACCAAGCAAGCGACTACAGCACCTCTTTGAGGCTGCACTGAAACATTGTGCTCACATGCTTGTCTTTATCAGGTTTTCCATCTTCATCTTTATTTGTGCATTTTATCCTGCTAACATTAGTTTTCCAGTGTTGGACAAGTTACATATTTGACCAGATAGTGGTGATAGTTGAGTAAAGTCAGTGTTATTTAAATAGCACACCTAAAACAGCAGCTTTTTGGGTAAAGAAATCAGAATTTACCTCATGAGTTTAAATATTAGGGTTAAGACCCTACAGTGTTTTTTCATATGTGAATTTATCTAAGTAATTTAAATATTACAGTCAAGATTTTTATAAGTTAAACATTGGAAAACCCAACAAATCCGAAGGTTACAGATAAACAAGCATAAACAGTGAAGAGGAAGAACTCCGTTTATGTGCTAAAAGACCTGAACCAGGTTCAGGGAGGGCAGCCATCTGCCATCTGGAGTGAGGGTAAAGACGAAAGAGAAAGATAGCAGAGACAAAAACAGAGAACATAAACACTGGACAGATTGCTGGGACCAGTAGTGATACATGGATAACAGTTCCCATATCCTTGTGAGATAAAATCAGGTTCAGTTAGTTCTGAGGTGACACAAGCTGCCACTTTACAACGCTGCTGAATCATTTACCAAAATGGAAAAACATAAGTCTTGCAAGACTGGAAGATTTTTGACAATATTATGCATAACTTCATGTTCACCATCTTATTTTTTGTGTTTTTTCATGCTGACATTTGTTGGTCAGTATTAGTAAATTAAGTGTTTGACCTCTCTTACCAAAGTTACTGAAATTCCAACCAAATTTCAAAGCAGCTCTTCTGATATTTATAGAGCTGTGTCAGTGACAGCCAAAATAGTAGCTTGCTGTTGGTACAAATGCAAAAGAGGATCACTACAGTCATTGGGAAAGTATGAACGTCCGCACAAAAATTCATAGTAATCCTTCCAATAGTTGTTGAGATATTTCTGTCTACTTTAAACCTTTGGACAAAAAGATCAATAGAGAAACTAGCATCACTAAGATTTAGACTGAAAGCAGACATTACCTCCTTAACAGAAATGTGTAGATGTATCTACTAAGACGTACTGTGAGTGGAAACTTAAATCTTAGATGGTTCGTGTCATCATCTTTAGTAATGTGAGTGCTAATTTAATTAACAGTGATAGATGTTATTTGTCGTGTTACTCCTTTGAAAAGGAACAGAAGGAGAATTTTAGCATATATTAAATGTACCCTGAAATAAAGAAAGTAAATCTGGTTAGCACATAAAAAGGCTCAAAGCACTTTGTCGGCTTATAAAGACAGTCTTCAAATTCATTGCCAGTGAAGCGTGTCCAATTATCACCTCTTTCTGACATATAATCCGTGATATACGTCTAGCAGTTGCATTTTCTTTTTTACTCTGTTGCGTACATAAAGCCATTCTCCCCTGTATTAGAGCCAGGTGCCACTCGGGTGTCATAAATCTCTGAGAAGTATCCCCAGAATCTCTGAAGATAAAGCTGTCAGACTGAATCCTTGCATCTGTTTTCAGGGCGTCATGTCTGAGGGAATGAAAGAGAGAGAAATTAAAGTGGTCAGCGAGAAGCAGCTGGAATCAGGGCCAGTTAAACAGAGACGGAGTAGAAAGAAGAGGAAACAAGTAAAGAGAAATAGGAGGCAACAGAGGCTGATGGGAATAGAATGAGCAGAAAATTGATTCAAGATGTAGGAGGTTTGGTGTCAGGAAGAGGTTAACAGCTGCTCTGAACCTGGACCAGACCTCGCTGTGGAACAGGAGCCATTTCAGCTGGAGTAGTTCACTTTTGGAGCCGTACATTGTTCTGTCTTTGCTTGTTCTGCTCTTCTTATCTCACATGTCCACATTTATAAACTAAGGGCTGAGCAGCTTAGTTGAATGCAGTATTTAACTTTAAATCAGGATGTGCAGTGTTTCCAATATAAATGTAAATCACTTTATAGCAAACAAAATCTAAATGACTGCCTTCATTATCATTTATAAATTATATCATTTATTATTGGTTATTTTTAGATAACAAAGTTATTGTTTTATTTAATGATGGTGGTGACCCGAATCTGAGACAATCTTCCTTTCTCTTCTAACACTTGATTTGTGGAATACAACATTCTGAAAATTCAACACATTTCAGAATAATCCTGTTGCAAAAGGTCAACAGAGACACTAACATGGTGCTCAAACTTAGAAAACTTCCTCTTGTTAAAGTACAACATGACATACCGTTAGCTCAATTAGAGCACAATGTGCCATATATCTCACATTAATGTAGCCTGTGTGTAAGTCAGAGACTCACACACTTTTTTTTTTTTTTTACTCCTAATTATGGCTCCTCATGATTCATGCCACTAATTATTTCTGTAGAAGCTGGTGTTATACTGGTACTTTCTCAATAAAAACAGCCTTGTACAGTCACAGATGTCTAGTCCCTGAATGCAATATAACAACAACTTTGTCCAAAGTAATTTATTGTCTAATATTTGGACCAATGTGCTAATTATGTTTCCTTTGTCTTGACACTTTTGTTACTTTTAATTAGACTTTGCTTAAAACAAAACAGAATTTTCTCAAAACAACCATTATACAGTACGATCATGTTATCATGACACAGCCACAGAAACACAGGAAAGTGACTCAGGTTTAAATATATTTGTCTGATATGTACAAATTAAAATGCTGAAATCTCATACAGTTTTGTCACATACAAATCTCTATATTTGAAATCAATATTATATATTCTGTATCTACGTCTTCTCTCATTTCAACACTTTTAGTCTTTATAAGGCGTACACCAATAAATATTCCAAACTAAGGTTTTTTTTTTTGGGGGGGGGGGGTATTATTATATCAAATTTAAGTCTGCAAGATGCCTTTTGACACTTGGTACATCATCTTCTGCACCTGCCACAGTTTGTATGTGGTGAACCTGTGGACAAGGATTTAAAGTGAAGTTGTCTCGGTGTGAACAATGCTTGTTAACACGGCTGGAGTTTGTAAAGACTTGCAGTTTAAGAAAATAACTTGGGATTTTTTATGTGTCGGGTGGGCGGGTAATTTAGCAGCATTTTGCCACAGCATTTTGTGATGCTATTACGGTGATGCAGCTGTGAGAGGGGTTTTTTTTTGTGATAAATGCACATAGCATTTTCAGGAATGAATGAGCGCCGCACCATCATTAAAACTCACACCCACAGCTCATTTCTCTGGAGTCAACAGATTTTCTCAGAATCACAGCATAGTGAGAAATTACAATGTTGAATAACAATATCGGGGGGAATTTAGAAAGCAGAGACTCATTCTGAGTGTAGCTCACCTCTGCGTGATTGACAACGTCTGAATGATTGGCACCGCGCTCAGCCACACACATCAGTCACATAATTATTTGCTGAAACAGCACAGAGCGGATGGTTAAAGGTGACTGTCAGTCACTTGAAGCTAGAAAAAAATAGCTTCATGCCAAAGCTGTTCATTTTATTTTATTTTAGCCTGTAAGTAATGCAGCACTCATTTCTACGGTATAAAAATATGGATGAATAAATTTAACCTTGGCATTATGCCTGAGCTGAACTAATGATATATGGGAGCATATGTGCCCAGTGGAACCCAGAACCTGAAGTGGATGATGCGTTGAAGCCGATGTAAATTTGTCACAATGCTTTTGATTTAATGTTCTGCTGTCTGACTGAAATATTTCGGCTACATTTGGATCTTAATGGTGGAGATGGTTTTGACAAATGCAGAACTGCATCTCTTAGTACTTCATTCGCTTTTTCAAAAGCCTTCAGACATAACACAAAATTACTGTAAATTACACTGCAATTTGCAACGTTATTAGGTTCATGTAAAAAAATAAAACAAAATTTAAATAAAAAATGCATAAACTCTAATTGAGACATGCAACACTGCGTGCCTATTTTCATTCTTTGATGACTAAAGCCCAGGTGAGGAAAGGAGGCAAGCGAGGCAGAATACAGCACATTTAGTAATATTGTGTTCCACCGTCCCATAATGGTGTTATTTTTTTCCTTTCATCTTACACTACATTTCTCAACGCCACAAGTCATTTGTTTCCTCTTGGATGCAATGATTGCTGGATGTCCTGACATGTCTGAAGCAGATTGCCAGCGATGGATCAGGCATGCAAATAGATCCTTTCCTCAAGGTGTTTTGCAAAGGGGCACTTAAGATGTGGAGACGATGAGAGATTTTGGTCAAAAAGAGAAATGTCTGAACAGTTTTAAAAGGAAAACGTGTGCTACTAATTTTAACAAGCTGTAAAACTACTCAACTGCTAATTGCAGTAATATTACTACTGATACCAAGTTGTGATTGGGATCTTTTTTGTAATAAATAGAAAGTACTGAATGGTAATCACTTAAATATCAGCTGCATTGTAGCAAGATGAATGCCAACCAAGTTAGAATAGATATAAATTAACAGAATAGATTGTTGAATAATTGTTGTAAATTTGTTCATCGTAGTCTCAATGAGAAATGATGCCAGTTAATTTGGTTAATATGTTAATCATATGTATTAAGTAAGATCCCTTTATTGCACATTTTGGCAGCTTAACTTTTGCCCCTCTCCAGCATGTTTTCACTAATTTTAACAACCATTCTTTGTAGCGGAAGCAGCTGGTAGGCCTTTGACACTGAAAATGTTTTCATTTTTGCTGTGGTTATTCTTCACACACTCCAAAAATAGATCTATACTTTTAAGTGAAGTTGGCAGCGTGATGTCAGTGCACCTGCAGAGGAGTCTAATGAATAGGGAGATGCACGGTAGGTGACAGTGTTTGTGTAGCAGGAAGTGGATAATGATGTCAGGAGCAGGTAGATGATTTGAGTGAGGTAAAAGAGGAGGATTGGGGGGTGGGGGGAGCAGAGGAGAAGATTGTTTCCGTAACTCTAAGCTGCCAAGTAGCCCGGTTGTAATTCACAGTGATCCTGGACGGCTGCATTTATCCTGCTTAATTACTAACCTGCAGTCATAAGATGGCTCTTTGCAGAATTAATTGTGTGCGGTGGCTGTGCGTGTTTGCGAGGACTGTTGGAGTTTAGATCTTCAGAGCTCTTTAGAGATATTTTTGGAAAGTGGGTTTCTGACACACATTTAAAGGGCTGTTTAAGGGTCATGACTTGATGTGAGGGTTCAGGCTGGAGTTAGATCTAGGTTGGGGTGAGGACTTTTATTGTGGCAATCAAGGTTCGTGTGAGGTGCTTGCATTATGTCAATGAGCGTCCTCTCAGAGATAGTATTGCAAAGTGTGTGTTTGTGGGGAATATGAGTGAGTGAGCGAATATGAATAATGAGGCTTAAGTGGACTGTCGTGTTGTAATGAGCTTTGTGGAGTGATGAGTGGAACTTGGTTGTTAGAGTAAGTAGTTTCATAGTCTTCAGCATGTCAGGAAGTAACAACCCTGTAAAACCTAAGCATGGGGAATTAATCAAAAAGAGATGAATCACTGGACATAAAAGTCAAAACCAGTGCCAAACTACAGCCTGTATGAGAATGCAGTATTTTCAGTTATACGTGTGTTATTTTTATAAACAGTACAGAAACAAAATCCACATTTGGTATTAAAATACCCCAAGGCCAATGAATTCTGTAAAGATTTAACAGATGATAAAACAATGGTAAACAAGATCATATTATAAATGGTAGAATTTTTTTGCAAGCTTTTATTAGGTATAAAGATGCTCTGCCATTTACAAAATAAGCACACTCTTATTCATCAGGAATGAATTTAACATTACCTGTCAGTGTCCTGTAGATGTGACTGTTTGATGAGTTTTAGTCGCAGACGGTATGCACAGGCATGGCGTCTCTGCGCCATTGTTTTATTGCCATAACTGTGCTGTGATCTTTGATTTAAATGTCATCTTTGCATCACTTTTAGATTGCTGCGCTCAGTCAGAACAGCGGAGGGTGTCTCCTCACAGTGCTTTCTCTGGTGTAGTTCTGTATAATGGTTGCCAGCTGAGAAGTGCTCTTGCCACAGTCAGCGCACTGCAGAAAACACTCACACAACAAATGCAGCGAAGCAGTTAAAGCGTGGAGAAAAAAATCCTTGTGGCCTTTCAGAACATCCTTGATGGTAGGCCTCTGTTTGAAGTGTTCGTGAAATTTCTCGCCTCTTGCGTGCATTTTTTTTTTTTTGAATCGCTCTGCAGTTGCCGGTTTGAGTGAAAGCTTCCCACAGTGACTGTGCCGGGTTGTTTTATTTCTGAGTATCCTAGAGTGCATCTATAATTTCTCTGATGATCTAAATTAGCTCCCAGAGACAAAATAGTGGGGACTTCTGTCATGACGGTATAGGAGGTACACTCACAGTACAGCTCTGTACAGCCACAGTCTCAGTACAGCTGTGTGGCAACTTTATCTTGGATGGGACATGGGGGCTGTTTACATGTGTATAACAGCGCTTAGCAACACAATGTGGATTGTACAATGAAATATTAATTAAAGTACAACACTTGGAGCAGACAAAACAGTGATGAGGTTTCTCTTGCACAATCTGAAGAGATTTAATACCCAGTAAAGGATTTGCTTAAATATGAGGACGGGCATGGTTTCTAACTTTACAATACATGTTTTAATGACACAGCAATCACAGCTAACTCAAAGGTAAAGCATCAGTCCCAAAATGAAAACTAATTGTGGTCAAATGTCGCAACATGAAGAAAATTTTAGTGATGGCAGACGTTGCAGTTTAGGTTTTCTGCTCAGTTCATTGGCTCAGCAGTGAAGTTGGACCAGTATGAAAATGAAAAAAAAATCATTTGAACCCTGCTGTAAGTGTTTAAGAAGTGTTTGCTGTTATTTTAAGTGTATTTTGCAACTGGCAGACCTGCTAGTATGGGTTCATTGTTGCAATTCAGCAAACACTCTTACTGTTACAGTAACACCCACCCACCCACACATATTTGAAGTTGGCTGTTCATTTAGTGTTAGCCTGAAATGGTGTACTGATGATGAGTTGCCTTGGCAACTTTGGTCCTAAAATAATCACAGAATCTATTAAATTGGCATGGGGTAAGCATATTCTATCAGTGAATTAATGACTGTCTGCACAGGCTCTTTCTAAGTTCTCCTTTAATGAAGCTCTGAGTATTCAAACAATACTCAGTCTATTTTTCACTCGGCGTGAAATAAACATGTTTTGGAAATAAGCATAACTCTGTGAATGTTATGCAGCATTTTCTTAGCACATAATGGGCTTTGCTGTATAATAACGTATTCATATTACATACAAGAACAAGCCGTGGCTTGAGTCCAGCACCGTTATACCCATTTTTATGAGCCGTGATAGATTTTCCCTCCAGCAAGGAACAGAACGTTTTTGACAAATGAATAATGAAATTCAACCTACATTGTACACTGAGTTGTCCTTTTCTCACTACCAGCACTGCTCACTAACTGGTGGCCCGAGCAGTTTACCAACTGTATGCATATTTGAAAGTTTTTCTGTTTCCCACATGCATCAGTGTGTGCTTTGCAGCGCAATGATTTATGGTCTTTCCAGTGACACAATTAATGAGTTGGAAATCACTTATCTCTGTTTTTTGTTTTTTTTGTTTTTTTCTAATCCAGGTGCAGATGTTGCTAGAGGCATCTCCACCCCGTGTGCAGAATGCATAATGAAGTAGAAAAATAAACGGCGTTCTGTGTGTGTGATGATAGCAATCGTCTTTGCTGTCAATCCAGAAAGCTGACAAAGCTCCTCACAAATCAAGGGAGACAGGCAAAACATGCGTGGGAGACATATTCTTTTTGTTTCCACTAAGATAAAGCAAAACGTTAAATACAGTTAGTGTAATTTAATGTGCTCTTGATGAATATGCAGATTTCCATGTGAGTGTGCATATGCTTGGGTTTGAAAGTGAGGCTTTAAAGGGTTTTAATTGAACCATTTACATGTAACTGCTTCTCTTTCTTCAGGTGAACACAGCCATGCATGAAGCTAAGCTGGTGGAGGAGTGTGATGAGCTGGTGGAGATCATCCGCCAGAGAAAACAGGTCATCGCTGTGAAGATCAAAGAGTCCAAGGTAAAGTATTCCCCGGATGCCTTTAAACTCTTTTTTTTTTTCAGTTTCCTTCAAGCACTGTCTAGAATATTTAATGAAATTAGAAAGATGGATGGCTTCAGCAGGTTTAAATTACAGATTTTCTGTCAAAGAGGAACTGAAGAACTCTCAAAACAAAGTTAACAGAATATCTATGCATTTTTATTGTCTTAAAATATGTAGCAACCAGTCTTAGCAACTAGTTGCCTGTTTACACATCCAGAAGACATGGAGTAACTTCTTGTTGGAGTCATGTTTCTTAACCTCCTGAAAAAATGATCTACTAGTTACTTGCTATTTGCCAACTTTGTCTGTCTGCTGAGGAAGTTAGCTTCAGTTTTTTTAGTTTAGATTTTTTTTTCTCAGAAACATTCTAACTGTTGTTGGAAATGGTGCTGATGAGAGCAGAAGTAGAAACAGGCAGAGCATATAGTCTCAAACCAAAAACAACAAGCTCCATAGATCATCTGTGGGTTTGTCATTACAAACAGTCAGTGTGCCATCAGAGATAATAATTTTATTCTGTGATTATGTAAAAAAAAAAAAAAAATGCTTGTAACAGAAAGGTGTTGAATTTATTGAATTCATAGTAAATCATGGGATTCATTCTACACCAGTTCATATTTCAACCACTCACTTTGTCATTTGAGAGCCAAAATGCCCAAATTGCACCGTCCTCCAGGGTTTTACACAATAGAATGAAAATGAGCTCAGTCGTGGACAGAACATATTTACGTGGCTACTTCGTTAGCTGTGCGCTTGTTTACCCAAACACACGTCACATTGAGGCTTTAGGAGAGTTGGGAAAAAGAAAATGAGGGAAAAGAGAGAGAAAGAGCAGCAGCAGCCTCTCCCGCGTGCGGCAGCCAATCTGAACGTGTGTGGAAAGAATCTGAGATGGCAGGAAAAACTGTTTGGAACCTCCTGTTGGTGATTCAGACAGTTCAGAAAGGCCCTACTGTACAGACAGCTGTGTGTGTGTGTGTGTGTGTTTGTGTGTACACGTGATGGTGTGTATGCAGTCGGTTGTCCCCTCGTGAGCGCCGAGAGCTTCAGGACAGAGACCCTCCCAGAGGTGAAGTTTTAAGTGCTTGTGTGGAGTCCTCTGAGGCAGCGAAAGAGCTTTGTTGAAACATGAAAGATTTCCAAACTCTGAGCGCGAGGACTGAAGTAGGTGTGTGTCGGTGTGTGTGTGTGTGAGGCAGGGAAAGTGTGTCAGAGTGTGTCCGCAGTGATTGGAGACAAAGAGCAAGGCTTGTTCTCCTGAGAGTCTGAGTCTGTAAAAGGCTGTCTAGCAGAGCAGTGAAATGCAGGAGGTAAAAAAGAAAGCACGTATAAAACACCAGAGGACCACTTGAAGGGTCAAGGAAGATGAATGAAATGCACCGTGTGTAATTCACATAAATGCGGATGTGCTAAAATTGAGGGTTGCCTGAAAGAGAATGGAGGAGAGAGGCGATATCAGGGATGTTTGGTGCAGGCGCGTTGTCAGGAGGAAAACACGGCTCATTTTACACATTTGAACAAACTACTGATGCACTCTCCTGCTGAGGAGAGGAAAGTGTTCAGAAGTGACTCCGCAACAGAATAACAGGATTATACAGACTGGATGTTGGTGAGCAGAGCTGTGAAAGGTGCTCCCATTCTCTCTCTTACCTCCTCTTAACGAGCTGTGTGTCTGGAGGAGACGACTCAGCAGTCACGCGTAATCTCTCTCTGCCCAAACAAAACACACACTGTTCCCACAGCCTGATACGTACGTGTGTGTTATCATATGACTGCCTGTTTTCCAAGGCGTTCATTCTCATTGTGAAAACTATTTTAACTGCTTTAGAGTCTTGAGGATTAACAACTCAAATTACTTTTTTTACCTTCATTTTTTAAGCTTATGGCTTAGTTTATTTTTCACTGGAAAAACTGCAGAGTTAGGTATTTGTTTGAGTGCTGAGATCAACTTGTCTTTACATTGACTTGACAAATGCTTCCTATGACTGTGTGATTTATGCTGTTGCCTGTTCGAGGCAGCGCACTACCCTGACTGGCTTAAAGTGTAGTTTAGGGTAGACGGTTGTGCATACAAAGTGTTTGACTTTGGGCATTTTCAGGCTTGTAGTTTGGTTCATTTGATCCGTACTGAGAAAGAAAGTAACAAACCTGCAAAACATGAAGTCCTACAGACTAACAGTAACTCACTGGCTGGACCGATGCAAGTGAATCCACTGTTGGTTTAGTCACCTGCATCCAAACTCATGTCCGTACTCTGGTGACTGGCAGCCTGTCTTCTCTGTTATTGCTGCCCGTATACATACAGTATTTTCTCTGTTGACACAACACTCACAAAGAAAGCTTGCAAATCTATCATAGAGAGACAGAAAGTGGCTTGTATAGAAATATTCTGGGGATTTTACTGTGGAATTGGTTTTTTATCTTTGTTCGCTAAAGATACAAAAACAACAGACTGCAGTTTGAACTGCTTTTGACTGACTGATCTGGGTAAAATCCTTGAATTCACATGCTGGGATGCTTACATGCTACCAGGGTCACCAAATAATTTACAGATGACAGTTCACACAACGGCAGCTGGATTTGTTAGCAGTATGGCTTAGCTTTTGAATTTACACTAAAACTATACATTGACTATCGTGAAATATTGGGATATTGGAATGTATCTTTGTTCCATTTACAAACAAACCATTAAAAAGTAAACTTTGATCCTGAGCAAGACTAAAAATCTGGTTTTGGTTCAGTTCTAGTCCACACCATCGTTTCATAGCAAGCTTTCTCACCAATTTCTGAAAACCCCACCATGGACCAGAGTTCTTTGTAGCTGAACCGAACAAATTAGATGTGAGAATCTTTAACCATCCCCATGACCTTTCCAGAACCTTCACCAAATCGCTGTTTGGATATTTTCTTTTGACACAAACGAGATTCTTTCCTTTCCACATCAGTTCTTTCAGCAAGTTTTTCTAGAGCCTAACCCCTTAGCCAACTTTGAAGCTTACTGGTTAGATAGGATAGCAACATATACACTAAGTAGTGTGTATTCAAGTATAAGTAGTAAGTGTGCACACAAACTTAAGAAAATTGTTTAATTCATTTAGCCTTTGCCTCACTTCTAGATATTAGCAAGCTAGCTATGAAGAGTTTTTTTTTAAACAGAGTGCAGACAAAAAACCGTAAGAATGCCGTCAAAGAAGAGAGAACATTAATGTGAGAGGGTGTTTTTATGCAACAACATGGAACAGCACACGCAAGCAAACCTGAGCGTGCAGCAGACTTTTTGTTTGCTCAACAGAAATAATAGTTACTTCTTACAAAATGTAATTTGCTTTCTCCAAATTGTTGTTTTGTGCTCACGTCCTCCTTCCTGCACTGAGGTAATGTGTTCAGAGAAAACAGGTTTCATAAACCCATTGAGCCCCATGGAAGGCTGCAGAACAAATTAAAATACTGATTGGCTGGCACTACAATGTTTAAGCTATGATTAAAGACTGTTCCATTTCAGCTGTGAATGAGGCGGTCTTCACACAAGGTGAGATACTTGCGCACACGCGTACAGGCTGTGCCATATTGTCCATTATTCTGAGGGAGAGGAGTAATCATCTCTAAAATTGCTGTTTGCGGCATATGTTGCCAAATAATAACCCATCCATTAAACACATCTCGCCTCTCCTCCTCCTTGCCGTCAACAACCTGCTCAAATGTCGTTCATAGTGACAACAGATTATGGTGGACTTAGTGGAAGAGCGGCTGCGACGTCAATTGAAAACTCCATTAAGTCCCCCGCTTAGAGAGGCTTCTAAGCGCAGTGGCTTTTCCACCAGTAGAAAGCGAGTGGACATTAGATACTGTTTTGATTCTTTAAGAGCTTTCCGTGGCAAGCTCTTAACCAACTGCCACCCAGTGTTTTTTCTTTTAATTCTGTGCATATTTCAAGCCCTGCCAGCCAAAATGTGCTGTTGAAAATATAAATGAGTAATCCTCCACGTACACCGATCATTTGAAATGTTCTTTCTGCTGTTTTTTAGTGTGCAGAGATTCAAATAATTATCTGTTACTGAAATGATGGTGTTTTCAAACAGCGACGTGACCTAACTTTCCTGTTTGCCTTTTGAAATTCGCAGGCTTCCTTTAATCGTTGTTGCAGAAATGCACCTCACACTAAAGCTGGTATTTTCTTCGACAACTTACCTTTTGTTGACAGTCCCAGGGCTCACAAGCAGCCTGTGTTATGTGCTGTGAAGAGTTTCCCCAAACTAAGTTCATTTCCAGAATCAGGATATGAGCCGCAATGAAGATAAATAGATTAATTTCAAATTACCATTGAATGGCTTCCTTATGCTCACTCGGAAATGATATTACAGCACACCCACTGACAAATTAAAGTCCAAAGGGACTGCACTGCAAAAACATGTGTGTGTGTACTTGTGTTTGAACCCTGACCTGGCTGACTGCCCTTCCTTTTGAGTCACAACATCGTTATTTGCGATGAATATGAAGCTAATTAATATGAGCAAATTGTCTGTTTCCTGCTTGGATTTCTGTTTTGCACAGCTGGTTGTGCTAAAACATCTGAAACATGCACATCAAGTGCATGGAGATGTGTTTACAATGTGCTAACAAGGCTAATTCTAGTCCATTTCTGGGAATGTTTTTCTCAAGATTTTGCTCTTTAATAGACAAACATGAACTCAGACAGAATGCTGCACCTCATGCTCTGATTGTTATTATATTAGACAACAATCCGCTATGCTATTAATGTCTGCCCTCCTATTATGCAACTTGATAATAAGGTCAGTGTGGGAATGAAGAGGCCATGGGCTCACTTCAACTCTGGCCTCATGACCAGCACTCTGTCCCGTCTGCTGCATTCTTCGTGTCTTCCTGTCTCTCTGTTTTCCGGTCTGTGCATGCATCCACATCGCTGTGTCTGTGATTTCGCCTCCCGATGGAATCTACAGATTTATTGTCGAGTGTTTTCAACCATCAGAGGCAGTTTGTAAAGTAGTTGCATCTGTGGGATATTTACTGAGAGAAAGGGATGCATTTTTGGCGAGGCTTAGTATGAAATTACATCCTTATGCAGAGTTCTTCCTTTAAACAACTCCACACACAAACCGTAGCGTCCTCCGCTCGGTGTTTCCGCAAACGTAGAATAATTGATCAGCATCCAGCATATTCGGTGTCTATCCAAGATTCCCACGGAGGGTTAGTGTGTCGCTCTTCTGTAGTAGTAAAAGCTTCAGCCATGGATAGTCTTTAATATGGCAACTTTTCGGTTTCATCGAGCAGGAATCATGTCGGAGGGTGTTACTAAAACAGACTCAATATTTTGTAGCAATTTGGCAAACGCCTAATTATATTTTCTGGAAGTGTGGACATGTTTGCGGATTAGTGACAGTCTTAACGAGTAATACCTCATACTGAAATCATCGGACTACAGTTAGGATGCATTTGGATTTAGAGGGAGTTCTATTTTTCGGAATTTGTGCAGTGAAGGGAACATGAGTTGCCCTGTGCAGATAGAAGGTTATTTTCAGGCACAAAAGATGAACACAAAAGATCAATAACACCGGAGAACTACTTTTGTCTGAGTTTTGGAAGTTGGAATAAAAGAAGGTGTTGGGCTAAAAATTCCTGCATTATAGAAGAATGTGCTGGTTGCTTTTGTGAAACTTTTGCTAGACCAAATAATATTAAGTTGGTATTTTTATATGTGTTCTCATCACTAAATGAAAAACTAGTTATCGAATCGGTGAATGCATATGAATGTAAATCACATGTGTGTCATATACAACATAGCAACATGCACTGTCTTTGTGTTTCTTCCAGGTGATGAAACTGCGCAAGTTGGCTCAGCAGATTGCAAACTGCCGCCAGTGTCTGGAGCGCTCCAGTGCCCTCATCACACAGGCTGAACAGAGCTTGAAGGAGAACGACCACGCCCGCTTCCTCCAGACTGCCAGAAATGTAGCAGAAAGGTGGGTGATGTAATGTATAGACATCCACACCTCTGCACACACACATTAAGGTAGAAAAAGTAGTGTAGGTGCGATCAAAAGGTTCTGAGGCAGTGCCTATAAAAATCAAAAACCATACCTGATTTCAATTTGGCTGCCGTCACTGTCGAAGCATTCTCCTCGTGCGGCGCTCCCAGCGCTTCTGCAATGCCTGTGACATTCCCTGGAAGTCCCGTTATGTAAGCATGTCAAGCAGCATCTGCAATGGGCGCCCAATCTCCTAAACTGTGTCAAAACGGGCATCCTTCAACTTGAATTTCATTTTAGGGAAGAGGAAGAGGTCATGGGAAGCCAACTCTGGAGAGTAGGAAGCAATGATGTGGTGTTGTGGCCCAAAAAAAAATCCTGCATAACCGCAGTTGGAGCACACACCGTCAAGGTCATAACAGTAGACCTCTGCAGAAATCTACGCTATTGACCTAACGCACCTTCTCCAGTCTTGGAGGCTGTAGGTTTATCCACTGTGAAAAGTGTTGTTTCTTCTCTCAGTGGTAACCACCTCTCGTCACCAGTGATGATCCTTGACGTGAAGGTTGACTCATCCCAGCCAGTTGACTGATGCACGTGATGTTTTCTCTTCTCTGCTGCAGTTTGCTGATCATTGTGAAACTGCACCACTGCAGTCTCAGTCACTCCAGATACCTGTACTTATCCATCCACGACTGTTGGCAGTATTGGTGTTGCCAGTTTAACAACATTTCTCAGAAACGTGGTGGTAACTGTGCAGTTTTTTGGCTAAAACAGTTGTAGTCAGTAGCAAAGCTCTTTCATTGGCCATGTAGCACAGTAGCATCCACACACATGCTTCACATGCACAAAAATAGTCAAGCTAAAAGTAAAAAGTCACTTGTGGCTTCAAGCCCCACTCTTCTGACAGTAAATCCCCTATTTGTCCCATTGTACCGTGACAAGCTATGACCCCAGAAGTCTCCCACGTTCCTGTGAGATCACTTAAGTTACAACGAACTGAAAGATTAGTATGAAATGTTTGTCCCATGACACCAAAGCGTACTGCCTACCCTAGCTTTAATGCATCTCCACATCCTCCTGCTATAGTAATTCTTTTTAACAGCAGTAAATAACATGTCCTGTAGACTTATTTCACTTCAGTTTTTACATTTAAAGTCCAGACAAGAGGGGGCTTTAATCAAGTCCCTCTGGCTTTTGTCTTCTTCTTTATGTCCACTAAATGTAGTTGTGTCATCTTGCCGCCGGCTGCACAATAAAACTTATTTTTAATGTATTTGACTTTGTTTGACTTTTGAAATCAAAACCTCTGGCCTACGTGAGTTTTCTTTTATTAGATTTTTTGCCTCTGTGAAATCCAGTTGAAGGGCTGTTGGTGAAATAAGAGTTATATCAAATGTCTGTAGCTCCTGCAATCAATGTCAGGCCTCTGTTAAAAAATCATCTATCACTGAAGGGTCGGCACTGCAGTTTTTCTTCTACCTCATTCATTCCTCCCGCCTCAGGCCGCGAGCTTTTTCGCTCTGTCTCGTTTACAGACAAAGACCTTTGCAGAAATCTGCAGCTGGCGTAACATCTTTTATTCGGCTCCGGCTCCATTTTATTTCTTTTTTTCCAGCACCTGGCCGAGCACTTCTTTGACGACAGGTTTTTCTTCACTGAGGAACAAAAGTGTTAAGGACCAACGCTGCTCTGTGCGCTGCTCTGCACCGCTGTGTAACCCTGCCAGCTTACTGATGCTCAAAGCAGAAGTAGGCACAAGTTTCCACTAAGCTGTAAAGACTGTGGAATAAGTGTGTCACTGTGTGTCTGGTTTGTCTGTGTTTTGACAACACAGAGGTAGAGATTCTGTACAGGGTGGGGCGCAGACACCTTATTCGAAACTATGCATTTTTTTATGTCTTCTTTCATTACTGCTCTTCTATGTTTTCTGTCTCATACCTTTTCTCTGGTCACTGGTTATTTCTACCACTTCTCCCCTCTTGTCACCACACTTCCTCCACTTCTCACATTTGTCCACCTCTTAGTCACCTTCTCCCCTCCTTTCCGTTCATCACCTAATGTGACCTCTTCTCCCTCCTCAACACAACACATCTCTGCCCTCCTGCTGACACTTTCTCTTCTCTCCCCCATGTCCTGACCACGCAATAGGGTTGCCATGGCGACAGCCTCCTCCCAGGTACTCATCCCTGACGTCAACTTGAATGAGGCGTTCGACAACTTTGCTCTTGACTTCTCACGAGAGAAGAAGATTCTGGAAGGACTAGATTACCTAACAGGTAAGATATGCACACTGTCTGGTCTGCAATGGACATGTTGGTTATACACAGTAGATCCTGCTGTTGCCATAAAAATGCCATAACCATGTCCTTTTGGTTAATTTAATGTTTAACAGAGGAAATTGTTCTCTCTGGGACATAGTAAACAATTTTTCTTTACATGTCAAGTTCTCGTTTGTAAAAACTAGCTACTACTACCAACTAGTCTAAACATACTGTAAGTTTTAGGGAGGTACTTGAAAGTCCCTTCTTTTCTACTACATTTTAAGATGTACTTTATTTAAATTTTAGCATGGCATGTCAACTGTCTACCAATTACATCAATGCTAAATTAGGATGGTTATTTACTATGGTCATTCATACAGTTTATTTTTCGTTGTCATGTTGTTTTTTCTTTCATATGTAGCTCCTAACCCGCCATCCATAAGAGACGAGCTGTGCACCGCCTCCCACGACACCATCACTGTTCACTGGACGTCAGAGGACGAGTTCAGCGTCACCTCCTATGAGCTGCAGTACACTATCTACACTGGACAGACTAATTTCATCAGTAAGTCAAGTGCTAACACACACACATACACATGCACAGGTATGGTAAAACAGAAAATAATATCTGTACTGTAGATTACAAGCAATTAGCTGAGCCCAGGAGGAAGTTCATGTTCACATAATTTGGGATGCATTTCAGCAATAGCCAGGGCCAGTTTAATTTGATGGGGAAGTTTGAACCTGGCTGAAATACTAGGTTTGTTTTAGAAAGTAGAAGGGTTGTAGTTCCACAATTTTAATACACAGTAGTGTGTGACGCCAATATTATGTGACTAAAACTTCCTCAAGGCCACTAACATATAGGCCTTTAACAAACTTTGTCAAATGTAAACTCAGCAACCCTTTAAGCCATTTCAAGCTGAGTTCTTCACAGTTTACGTATGTGCAGAAACTTGGGAGAAGGCGGTTTTATCTGTAGTGTTCACCAAAATAAGAATTCCCACACACTCATGCCCAAAAGAAGCCCAAAGAAACACACTATCCTCACTGACCTCTCTGCAGTGACAAAGAAAAATAAAGCACCACAATACTTGTAATATTCCTGTCTTATTTTCACATATTAAATATTTTATACAAACCGTGTTGCATAACCTAGATTTTCTGTCCAGCTTTATTCTTTGTTGTCCTCAGCGCTCGTATTTATAGAGAAACTGAGCAGAGTTATCAAGACTACTCATTATAGAAATGGGACATACAGTGCATATTGTGGAGATTCATCAGATAGATTCACCGTTTTGGATCAGATTCTTGTCTAAACAGTATGAAAACTCTGCAGAGACATGGAGGGGAAAAAAAGGAGAATATAAATTCACAGCTGCCCTCCAAACCATCCCATTTATCTCTCTACCGTGGCTATTTCATTTTTGTTTCAAGGCTGTAAAAAAATACTGTGATTTTTATTGGGGATATTTTTCTACAAGCTGATCAAAGTCTGTCAAATCTGACAAGACTTAATCTGGCTAAACGTGACCATGATAAAAGTGTTTCGCTCGGTGCTTTTCTTGTTATATATGTAATTAGCAGAGGTGTACCGTGCTGAGCTGCAGTCATGTTGTAGATGTTTTTTTAGGAGCAAATGGTTAGTTTTCAGAGCAGATTTCAGATCCAATATAACCTACATGTGGCTGTATATGCAGATTAGTACGTTAGCTGTTTTACATTCCTTGTATATACATACCACCAGAGTAGCTGAATTGATATTTGTCTTCGACTCTTTTCCATATTTAGTATGTTAGATGAGAAAGAACCGTATCGTTTCCAGTAACTGGTTGACACACTCACAATGCAATTTAAACATACACACATGCGCAATATTCTTGAGCAGAATTGTGTGTATTCGCAAGCTATCTGGTTTTTCAACCAGCACCGTAGCTGATTGGCTATCACTATGTAAATGAAGGGGGGAAGAAAGACCACTGTGGAGGAGGAGACAAACAGGGGAAAAGGTGAAAAATCAGAGTGGATAATGGGGACATAGGGGTGGTGAGATTACCACTTACGGATATGAGGAGGATGTGATTAATGTACATAATCGTGCACATTCAAGCTTGTACCCACACACACACACACACACACACACACACACACACACACACACACACATAGGACACCTGTGACTCTACTCTTTTCGTCCCCCTCTTTGATCCTTTCATCATCTCCTCTTCTCTCCTCTGTGTAGCCTGACATTTCTCCATCTAACCATGCAACTCAAGTGCCCGAGCCATTTGAAACATCAGGATACATTACAGCTATGATAGACTGAGTGACTCAGATATTCAGCACTGAGCTGCCACAGAGTCCTCAGAGATTCATAGGAGAAACTGAGAAAGAGAGAAACCCATTTAGCTTGCCATGCCACTTGAGTTTTTACCATAGTATTTTTCTCTAACTTTCCAAGTGGCTAAATGCTCCCACTTGAGTGCCGTCCCTGTCTCTCTCTTCGTTTCTCGCCTGGCCACATCCTTAGTCTCGGCCCTCTCAGGGGGAATAGAAGTGGGGTTGTGGGGTCTTGCGAACTCTGCCTTTGCAGCATCATCCAAGCAAAACAGCAGAAAAATAGAATCAGCAAGTGAAACCAAATACCATGAAGAAATGTGAGGTGTGTCACGGATCCAAAATTGGCTGCAAGTAAAGTTGCCTTGTACTGTAACTGTGTAGCTGCCATCTGTGGCTCGTGAAAGGTGCAGATATATAATGTAACTGATCCATTTGTTATGTGCCAAGTAAAATCCTGGATTATCCAGTTATATGTTCACATGTTTATAAATATTTGTTTCTCATCTTACTTCCTAACCAGATGTTACACTGACTTTGTATTCCACAAGTCAACTGTTGTTTTATGATGTTGATGCCAGTGACACTTTCTTGTTGGTTCACACTCTTTTGAAGTTGTTAACACTAGCTTAAACACCTTTTTATATATATTCTTGTTAATTAAATCACACATCCTAATCATTTTTAACAGTTGCACAAAGAGGTAATGATGTGCCTCCAATTATAAGTCGGTTTTTGCTGATCCAGATTTAATTTAATGCTTGATTTGAAGCATTTACAGCATTTTTTTCAATCTAATTCTTCTATTTTTCACTTTTTGGTGGTGCGAATATGTATATAGTCAAAATATGTGACCCATCTGCACAAAATCAGTTGTGCCTTGGGCTATATCCGAGATACAGCCTGAATTACATTAACACATGATAAAATATTGATTTGGGGTTTATTACTTAGATCGGTCCATTGAGTTGTTTTCTACATGTAGGTAACATAATCGCTGTCAAATACCATCAGCGTGCATGAGCGGTAACACCAGACAGAAGCCGCGGAAATCACTTGTGCGCCCCGTGCGCCACGAGCAATGTGTCATTGCCAGCCAATCCTGTCCCGTGATTTGCGTCATGTGGTAGCAACATGTCGCTTTTGTTTATGCATAATAGCCCAAGGCACAATGGGACTGATTTCGTGCAGATGGGTCACGTATATAAAATTTAAAGGATTAGCAGTTACTGACGACAAAAGCAAGACTCCAGGAAGCCACTGGACCCATCCAAGAAGTAGTCAAGCAAATGACCCTGAAACATATCTGCACTTCCAACTTGTCACATACACATGGTGCAATAAGGTCCTGCACTTTTAGCATCAGGTTTCAATGTGCAGGGAGTTGTTGAAGATCAAACAGGGGACTTAAATCAAGGAGTCCAGAGTACATGTCCTGTGTCGGATCATTATTTTAACTTCCAGTCAGTTTGGTTATGTTCAGGCAGCTACACTACCCTGCTGGTTAGGTTTTGGGAAAGACTGGGTTAAAATAAACCTTTTCAGAACATGAACTACATGTTAGATAGCAAAGTTGTCCCATCTGAAAAAAAGCAGAGAAGACTTGTCATCAGTCTTGTAGCATCTGTTTGAGACACTGATTAAGTTCTATAGATATCAGATTACCCAGCATGTTGAAAAATGACGCTAAAGTTGTACCCAGTACATTTAAATGTGATGCCAAAGGGGTGCTGACAATTCAGCCGCATGTGACAAGTTGGACATGACACCACCCTGAACCCCCATTGTCATGTTGTTTTCACACGTGTAGCTGTTCGATTTAAATCTGTTTTTAGAGGTGCCAGTATGTAGACTTGTTAGCTTTGGACACAGCAGGAGAGTTTTTAGGTGTCACCAGTTCCTTACACATCAGCATTTCTGCACTGCTCAGCTCAACAGACTGCACTGTATCTCTATCTGGACTAATAGAACACTTTACCGCTGCTTCCTCCTTCACATGACAACCTTTTTTTTTTTTTTAAAGTTTCTATTGCTGAAGTGGCGATATCTGCCTGCTGTCTCGTCCTGCCACCCGCCTTTAATGTGTACTCCTAAACACTGGCCTGTGGTGAAGAATTAACATGATTATCGCAGGTGAAAGGCAGGATCGCAGTGGGCGTTAGGTTTGGCCCAGAGGTTGGTAAAAATCTCTCTCTGTGCATCTCGACAGGGAATTTATAACAGCATCAGCAGGATCAATCTTAGACGTGGTGTGGGATGAACTGACGATGAGATCTCAGTCGCTGCAGACGACCAGTCAGACAAGAGGCACACACACACACACACACTCTGTTCCTCCATAACAAATGAATGGAGTAATATTAATACACACATGCATGCGCGCAGACAGCCACACATACACACACTGTCACCATTAACGCTATATTGCATCATCAAAGACAAACCCTCTTCCATTCCCAGGATACTTTGTGTTGCTGTTCCCTTCTCATCTGTCCGCTTCTGACACACACAGACACACACTAACGGCACATGTGCACACACAAACACACACTTGATGTCTGGATGCACAACACAAGCTGATCTATTTCCTCTCCGTTTCCCCGTTTCTTTCTCTTTCTCAATAGCACATTCACTTACTCCCCCACCGCACTTTGAAGTCACAATGCTCTCCAAAGCAGCGCAGCTTGTGTCAGAAAGCCCCTTTTTCGGTGGCAAAGTAGGAATAGCATATTGCTGTGTACTGACCTAATTTGATTTAGCAAGAATGGAGAGGTGCTACGAAGATCAAAAGCTTTAAAAGTGGAAAGCAGCATGAAGCCCTTCTCCTTCATCTTTCCCTGTATCTCCTTTTTTCGAAAGCCCACGTAACATTGTAGCCTCCTTAATTTCTACAGGATGCAGCTAAAACGACAGGTGGGTGGCATAAATTTCAAACAGCAAGGGACAGCTGTCACAGTAGAACAACAGTCTTGCTTTTTTTTTTTTTTTTTTTGTGAAGGAAAATGGTGATAGGATTTCATTGTTGACGGAGCCTGTGTATTTTATAAGTCCAGGCTTAGATAAAGACCATTTGCATACAAAGTGGATCGTGTATGCAAGTTGTAAAGACGGTTCTGTCAGACTTACTCACTTTTCCTTCCTTTCTTATCTCGAATGGCGACGAAACCCCCTTCGTGTGTTTTTGTTGTGTAAAAATGTAGCCCTCACTCCAACTTTAAGAGTCCCCTCCCCTCATTCATTCTTAAAGCCGCCTCACTTTTAAAGGCCTTATTTGCGTCCTGTGAAGTATTTATATTTACAAGCAGACTCTCTGCTATTACTTATGCATGCTGTTACCATCTTGCTCAATAATTCACAACGCATCCTCACCAGAAGGGACAAGGTAAGCATGGCCCTGAGAGCTCTCTCTCCCTTTCAGGGTTTTCATTTCCCTGCAATTCTGCAGGGAAGCAGAGCGATGAGACAACGTTAGGCATTGTTATTCTACTTTCAAGTCTGCAAACATTAACCTCAGCTGTAGTGCTACTAAACAAGATGCTTTGTTTGTTTTGCCAAGGCTTTATTTGAATGCGTTCCGAATTTTTTCAGTGTAGCCATCATTGGATGTTTCAGGAGAGCTGGCTCTGAAATATTTGCTTATAAAACACAGTTTCTGTCTGGTTTCCAGCTGACGCATTATGGCGCTATTACTCATACTGTTAGTGAAGCTAAAGACGTAACTATTAGTGTTATTAATGACTCATTAATAATCATCTGTGCTCTTAAACAAATTATTGCATTTTTATGGTTAGAGACACTCAGTAGTCTCCTGCTAAGAATTATTGATCCGTCTCTTCAGCTGTCCGGATGCTAATTCATTCCGTGCAAAAGCCAGCATGGCACTTACAGTGAAAGATTTCACACCATGTTTGTTATTTCACACATCAAGCGAAAGTGCAGTAGCACCAAACTTAGCTCATCTTGCAGCATCTGTTTCAAATAAACAGCAGTCCTCCCCACAGCCTTCCACAATAACTCTTCCGTCTTCAATGCAAACGTCTCACCATGTGTTGACTGTGGAGTTCTTCAGCTTAAAAAAAATCAGAAAACTTTGCTTCATCAAAACACATGTGGTGATGGAGTAGTGGGTCAGGTAAAGTGCATATAGCAGCATTGGTAATGTGTAAATTCATTCCTATTATTTCACACAACAATGGTGGCCTCGGCCCTGAGCTCGGATTTCCTTTTATGCTTCACAGTCAGCTACATTTCTCAGACTGTGTTAAGAAGCAGGTGACTGCAGAGCGAGCCCGGCATTACTAACCCTTCTCTGCAAGCTGCTTTGAACTGAATCCCCCACTAACTGGGGTCATGTTGGTATTGCCCATGTTTCCATACATTTGAACATTAAAGGCGATCACAGTCTTTCGCCCCGGGGCGCTCACTTCAGAGGTTTCTTGTCATATTGCGAGTACCTTGTTGGTAATGGCTTATAGTTTCAGCTTAGTGAACACACAATATTGCCTCAGGGGAGCCTGTCATGATAAACCTGATGGGAAGGTAATGGGATGGATCAGTATGTACACATAAATGTTGCATAACATCGAGAGCCGCGTGGTCTCTGAGCTTCTTATTGTGTGATGACTCACTTGAGGTTGCAAGAAAAAAATAACGCTCTGCTCTGGTCGGATTTGGGGAAGAATTTTTTATTTCTTTTTTCCTCTTTTGAACATTACTAAAGGAAGAAAAAAAAAAAAGACTCTCAGCAGGACTCACTGTTGCTCTGCTTACCCTGAAAGCATCGACAGAACCTTGTTACTCATGCTATGTGTGTGTGTGTGTGTGTGTGTGTTTGTGTGCCTCTGCCAGGTTTGTACAACTCTGCAGACAGCTGGATGATCGTACCTAACATCAAGCAGAACCACTACACGGTGCACGGCTTGCAGAGTGGCACCCGTTACATCTTCTTTGTCAAGGCTATCAACCAGGCAGGAAGCCGCAACAGTGAGCCGGCCCGCCTCAAAACCAACAGTAAGTGAAAGCATATGTGACATCTGCCGGCTTTTCTATGAATATTTACAAGCCTTGTTAATTTTGTTTTTTGATATTTAATACAACGCTGAAAGTTTTCTTCTGTCTGTATCAGTTGTGCAACACAACTGACAGACCGGCTACTCAAAGCTTTTCCCAGAGGGTTGTCTTTCATTTATTAATGAGATATATGGGGCAGATTTAGAACTAATTTAGATTAGATTCTGATTAGTAGTCATAAGATTTATGCATTGCTTTTGGTTTGTAATTTGTTACATTGTCTGTCCAGAAGTTGTGTGTGAAAGGAGGAACCTGCGACAGCGCCGGTAGTTCTTGCAATATTTCTGGCACAAACCTTCAGAAACATTTCATAAGAGCTTCGCTGAATAATTTTAGTCTAAGAGCAATTTTTTGAAAAGAATCATATTGTACCATTTCTTTTCAGTTAAGTTCTTAGAAGGTGGTTGTCAGCGTCGTCTGATGTATAGAATCGGGAAGCTGCCGATTTCACAGCTGCATCTTAAAGGATGAAAACAGTCTCGTCAAAGACTTAAACAGCTCTTGAGCAGATATTGTGTGTTACTGTCGTTGTATTTGTGGTATTTAAGAAAGCAGCAGTGTTACCTTTTTGAGTTAGAGGTGTTATAAAGAAAAGATTTGCCACTTAAAGAACCCTTAATACAAATGTATGGAAGATTTTTGTAACACAGAAGATGGCAAATATATGACACACCTCCCCTTAAACAGCCAAATGGAATTTGACTTTTTAACAGTCGAATTGCAAAACATAAGGCCAACCTCACAATGCTTTAAACCTGGTATGGCTTTAATTTGTGGGGGAAAACACTTTTAACGCTTTTTTGGGGGCAAAATCACAAAACGATTTAAGTGAGGGTTTTTGGTTTTTTTTAATCAGATTTGACTGATGATTCTATACCTGCAGTTTTTATATTCCGATGATCATTTTAATTGCAGTTATGGCTCTCTGTCCATTGATTCAAACAGGAACCTGGCCTTGTTGGCTCAAAGTAACTGCCTGGGAGTGGTACAAAATGGGTGCTAAGTGGCAAGACCTGCTTTTATGGACTTTGATTATATGTCACAGGACTTGTGTTTGTACATAGTAGATTCAGTTTTATGATAAATGTGACTTTTTTTACACCTTCCAGTAAAAAAAAAGATTATAATTGACATTATGAAAACAACATACCAAGTGTAGATATTGGGGTTAAGACACCATAGTGTTTTTTATAGTGTGATTTTTACCTGATTCATTTACATGATAGGGAGTATAACCCCAAAAAATATATATATATGTATATATTAAATACTACTATAGTACATACAGTATTAAGGCTGAGACCCTCCAGTGTGAATAATTATGGAGAATAACCTAACTAACTTTTTACCGACTGTACTTTGTGATAATCCGCGCTTTAACCCTAATCCCTTAACCTTAAGGCCTCATGTTAAATGTACTTTTTTAGGTCTTTTTACATTTACAAATGATGTCTTCCTGCTGCTAGCAGCACAGACTGGTAGCGAAACCTTTATCAAGTTATGTGTGGTTTGTCTCACATGGTTAATTTAAGATGTGCTGGTAGCAAAGTTCAGTACACAGTGTGTAAGAGAGCTTGTCTCTACTTATTTTGCTCTCTTACACACCTGTCAGATTACAGTGAGTTCTGCAGCAGCTTCACTTTTACTCGTACCCCTGCAGATGTTGCAGGGATTAAACCTGCAGCACACCAAACACCAGCACCTCTGTCGCTTGTCTTTCAGAAAACTGCAGGCTGTTTGCCCCCTTTTATCACTTGCTGCTTTTTTTGCTGTTTGTTTTGTTTTTGCTCCCTCTTTTTGTGAATACTCCCCTACTTCTTGTTTCTCAGTGAATCCCTACACACTGGGGAAGCTGTCTTTTTGGCATCTTCTCTTCTTGGTTGTAGTCATAAGGTTCCTGGCACAAACAAAGAAGTTGTTTTGTGGTGTAAGTCAATTAAATTTTTCTTTTTCACAGAATATGTTTAATCGTTATCCTCTCTACCTGCCTCTTTTTGTTTCTTTCATCCCTGTCTTTTCCCTAAATTTGGATTTTCTGCTGCACAATCTTGTCCTAGCCTTGAACTCTGTGTTTTCTTTGATATGCTTCTCCTTCTGAGCAGTACACAGTAAATACTAAAGGAAATAAACTAGATGAAGTAAAGGTGTACTAAATGTGACCAAATAAGCAAATTAATTGCATAAAATCAATGATGCTGTTTGGTGCGTGTTAGGTTAGAGGAGCTCCAAAAAAACATACTGTAAAAATACAAAAAAAAAAGTCCCCAGTGTAACAGATAATTTTAAAAAGCTGCTAAATATGCACGTTAAAAGAGCAAAAGGGAAACAATACGACTGGACACATCACACACAGTCTACTTTGTGGAAATATTCTCTGGGCTCAGCTGTGGCACATAATGAGTTAAAACCTTAGCGATATAGCTAATTTAGGATGTGCCCCAAGGGGGCTCAATAAAATTTTTAAATCAGTCTTAAATTGCTGCAGTAGTGCAGTGGAGCTAAAATGGAGTTGATATGCCAACTCCTCTTAGCTTCTGTCAGGAGTCTGACTGTGGCATTTAGGATTAACTGTAATCTGGATACACTCAGCGGGGTAAAATAGGTGTGTGGGGAACTGTCATAGTCGAGGGATGATCTCTCTCTGGTTCTCACTCAGTGCTTGTTCGCACATCTTATGGGGGACAAGGGGAGAGACCGAGCGAGGCGTTGGACCAACAGGGGGCCCACGTATGCTTACAGTTTAGCATACATTTGATTTTAAAAATCTTATGTGTTGGTCTTTGTAAATATTCAGTCATCACCATCTATAAAAATTAAAACTGTAAAAAATCAAATTCAAGTCAAAAGATAAGGCACAAAAACAAATACAACTAACAAACTAACTGCTGTTTAATAGATATTAACTGCTATAAAGCGAATTTAATCATTTATCCGACATTTGAACCAACTGTTGTCTGAACAGATACAGTACTAGATGAATTTAAAAAAATGCATTTTTTCAGTATACGACACAAAAAGCAGGACTTTCGTAATGCATCAGCTACTTGTGGCAGATTGTTCTGAGTTGCTCAAAGTGGTTGTAATCAATACTATTTAATTATGACAACAGTGTACCAAATGCTAATCTGAAAATAGTGTGACAACATGAAAGGAGTTACTCATAGTGACAATCATCACTAAATATCACTCAAACCTGCAGCTCCTTTCCGCTTAGTGACTAGCTGGCTACACACATTTAGCACCTGAAGATCCAGATGTTTCCCCTTTGAGTTGGTAGAAGTAAAAAAACAGAGCTAAATAATACGTGTACATTCACCAGACTTAACATATAGCTACTGTGATAATGTTGCTCTGTAGTTGACGGATGTGTAGCTTTACAACATATGTGGTAACAAGGTTGACATATCAGTGAAAAGTTGCATGTTTGTGTTGTGTTCAAAGCTTGAGTCTGCTCCCCTCATGTGGACAAAAAGTCAGTGGTTGCAGGTTTATAAGACAGGCCTGATGTGCTTTATGCTGCATTTGTTAAAACTTGATTCAACATTAGGACCTGCTGTTGTTGATGTTAGTCTGTTAAAGAATCAGTTTAGTAAAGTATGAAATCTGCAGAGTTCTTTCCTTAAATAACTTAAAGCAGAATGGAGGTCCAAGCTAATAGGACACACAGGCACAGTTTACGTTTTGTTACTTTTTTGTTCATTTCATCAGTTTAGTGTATTTTTACAGTTATTGCTGATAGGGGGCCTGTAGAAAGTGCTACCCCCTCTCCAGCAGTACACCTGTTCTTCCTCTGTACATGATGCTGCCATCTGGTACTTTGAAGTGAACGCTTCGCCCATTTACTATTGCCAGGACCCACTTTTGTTGGGTTTTATTTCTCCATTCAGTGTGATTGAATTGAGCTTTATTGGCAGGACATAAACGAAAATTGTGCTGCCAAAGATGATTATAGAGAGTTTAAAGAAATTGCATTGTTTCTTTTTCTTTTTTTTTTCTTTTACACTTCAAATACAGCAATGAATGTGTAAAATGTAGTAGTAGTATAGACGTGCAAGCGTGAAATTAATTACTGATAACATGCATAAGCACATCTGACGAGTACGTAGTCTGACTTTTTCTGAAAGCTCTGCTACATTTCCCTTTAATCAAGGATGATTTCTTTCATTTTACACTTTGCTTAATTGGTGGAACATAGAAATTGGCTCAAACGTGGAAAAAAATGAACAAAAAAAGCATAATGAAAGAAATATGGTGAACATATGTTAGCAAGCTATGACATTAAAAATGGCATAGCTTGTGAAACCTATCTTGTTAAGTGTTGATAAAGTCTAATTATACCAATAAATTGATGTCATAAACTCCATATATGTTTAATTTATACATATACACTGAAACATATGAACAGAGAGCCAAATACTGACAAAAAAAATAGCAGGAACAACTTGCCCAATGAAACCATTTAAGTTTGCCAGTACTAAATAGTAAAGTACACTGTTGGTACATATATATACATATGTAGTAGTAGATTGTCCAGTACTCGTGTGATACAACGCTGAAGGAGAATGCTCACTCTCTCTCACTCTGTCATCACTCCTCCTCTGGCAGCCTGAGCTATCGGGGGGGAGAAAAAACTTGTCCACCCACAGCCAACAATGGTTGAGATTTTGCCTGTGATTGGCAACCAGCATTTCTCTCCTCTGTAATGGTTTAGACAAGCCATCAAAATAACACACACACACACAAAAAAAAAGAAAAACGCTCAATATTTTTATCCCCGATTGAGGTTTTGTGGTTTTCATTATGGCACCTGCACCTTGTGTGTTTGTCAGACTCTTCTCATGTCTTTGTCTCTCATTCTTTCCCTCATCTCTTCTCTCCCACTCTTTCCTCCCTCTTTTTTTGTCAGAGGAATTTGGTATTCAGATTAAAGCGCCTCGCTCATCTATTCTAGTGAAGGCGAGTAGTGTTTTGGATTAAAAATGGGTCACAACAAAAGTGATCGCAAATATCTCACTTTGGCAGGCTCATTAGGTTTTTCCTCTTGACTCTGCTGCTCTATCGGCTCTAGTAGCGAGCTTTTGAGCTGAGAACTACAAGTTTCTTGCCTCACGCTTTAAGTCGCTCTTCTGTCTGTGGCTAGATTGGAAGGTTTAGCTGTCTCATTTTTTTAAAAGATGAGAGGCTCTGGGGGCTTTTAGCCTAAGCTCATCATATTTTAGGCAAAGAGCAGCAAAGCAAAGAACATTGTGACATGTAGCACTACTAGATACTGGAAAGCCATGCGTCACAATCCTGTCTTTTCATAGAGTAACTCTTAAGCACACCCAAAATAATGCACTATCTATGTGGAAGATACATGGACTGCAGCTGACTGTGTTAGCATGGCATCATTAAAGTATTGGGAGGCATTTCCAACTGTACATTAGGATGACATGGTGTTGGTGTGTTTTGCACTATAACCTCACGGCAAGAAAGTTATGGGTTGGAACCTGCTGGGCCAATAGTCTAAATACATGCATAACGGTTTAATTAGCCACTCTAGATTGGCCATAGGTATGAGTGTGACCATGCATGATTATCATCTGTTGGTGTTAGCCCTGTTATGGACTGGTGACCTCTCCAAGGTGTACCCCACATCCCAGTTCCCCCTGGAATAGTCTGCAGTCCCCCGTGACCCTCCACAGAATAAAGCTGCTATAGCTAATGGATGGACAGACACATAATGTAAATTACTGCACTGGTTAAAATTCTAGACGTACAACTGAAACCAACTAAATCAGAGCAGTTTTCTTCGTAATCACTGATGTTACCAGAATAACTTTCCTCAAAATAAAATTCCTCAGAAGACACAATTTGCAACCTAATGCAATACACTGAGCACTCAGCGCTCAAGAACAGTCAATTCAAGAGACTGAAGTACAATATTACACAGAGTATCATCATCAATACTAAAAGATGCTTTATGAGAGCTGCTCAAGTTCAAATGCAATAAAGGATTTTGACACAGGCTTGATGTTTTCTCCAGGACTCGAGGCATTGTTAAAGTCTGTTCTTTTATGCAATTTCTTGTCATGCCCTCAATCCCTCCATGTTCCTCCTTCATGTCCCTCTCTAACCCCTCTCTTGGCACACTGTCCTCTGTTACCCCTGGCTATGGCATATGATCTCCTCGTCTGGTGCCCTTTTTTTCAGTCTTTATGCCATCTGTCAATTCATCCCAGAGATAATGCACCTTTTGGTCTCAGCAGAGACAGCCATGCTAGTGCCAAAGACCTTGAACATTGATTTGAAGGCGTTCTCCTTATCAAATGGAGTCTAAACAACATGCAGTATTTAAGAAGTTGTCAAAAATGAAGCTGTGTGATGAAGCTAAATCATGGCGCCAGGAACGTTTAAGGAGAACTCCCAATAGTTTTAAACGTCAGAGCGATGTCACTTGAGTCTGCATCATTTGGAGCTGAAGACTAAAAGTTTCAAAATGGAAAAACATCTGGAGGTTTGCAGTTGAGTCGCTGTAGAGAATTGGATCCTTTTTGTTTTAAGCAATCCATTATAAGTGCAATGCGAAGTGCTCGTGCCTCGTGCGATTCAGTTGGTTTGATTGAGACAACATTTAAAATCGTGTCTTCAAGCTTTCACAGGCTTTTTAGGTCACTCCAGTGAAACCAGCCGCTGAACCCTTTGAGTGGCTGAAAGTGAACAGTAGCACTAATGCTGTAGTGGATGGAGGTATCACTGCGCTGTTAGACGCTCATCTCTAACATGTGAAGTAACTCGCGGCTTCTTGAAAAACATATGAATTAGGAATGACAAAGAAGAAGGCAGTTAAGAAGAAGAGAGAGTGTGTGTACATGCATGTGTGCATGTGTGTGACCTTTTATTGCCAGGACAACACTTCTGCATTTACCTCAGAGCCAACTGTGACCAGGTTTCTACACGGCTGTCTTCAAAAAAAACGAAGGGAGGAACCTACAGAGAGTATAAAAGTGGATGAAAAGTGACAGATTGAGAGTGAGAAAGAGAGAGTGTTGAGTGAATAAAGGACACCAAATAGCTCTTTGCAGGGATGAGTGTCTGCAGACGTGAGCGCCCTCAGTCCACTGCTTTTTGCCCATTAATACAGTCCAAGCAGCAGCAGTGCACACAGATGCACAAAATGACATAGTGCCACTCCAGTTACAGTTTAGATTCCTTCAGCGGGCAAGAAATTGTCCTTAAACAAGAACAATCATATCAAAGTAAAAGCATTTGTTTTCTGTTTGCAAGAATCACCTTGACTTCAGGTTTTCATCCAATTGGACATTTATTTAATATGAAAACCAAATATAGTGGCTCATCCTATTAATTCAAATCTAATCATCCAGTCTTTTTAACACGGAAAAAGCAAAAGCAAATCTTCTGGCTGACCACGTATTAAGCATTACATTTGCGTTTAAAGCACCATGTTTTTAGGCGGCCGTAAGCGTGAAATTGAATTAAGCTCGCCTCTGAGTTCAGTCACAACTTATTAGAGTGGTGGCTGACAGAACAAGAACCCACATTAATCCAGACAGACCTTTATGAGACTGTGCCCTGTTTATGCTTTTTAATTGGATGTCTGTCTCTGTAATGAATTCAAAGCAACACAAAACAAAGTTGGAGTCAAAGAAGGAAGCAGTTTGTTAATTTAGGGAACAAAAACATATTCAGATTTCGAGTGAGCGCTATCCACAGGTTGTGCAGATTGGTCGCACTGTATTACCATGCAGTGTCTTTATGATTCTCTGGTGTCTCTTCTCTGAGCTTAGTATTATTCCACACTGCAAACCACTGGCTGTCAGGTCTGATCAGAGAAAGCAGGCTGCACTGTTCAGAGTGTCTGATTTGATTGCCGGTGCAGGTGGAAGTCAACTACAAGATGTGATTTCCTCGGCTACAAATTCAGCATATGTGCCCGGGCCGAGAACAGCCTTTTTTAAGTTGTAAGTCTCTGTGAAGGCTGTTGATGTAAAATATTCTTTCACTTATTCCATGTGCACTACGAGTAGAATTGAATAGGGCTGCAGTTTCCCATATTTTCCTCACACTGTGAGAGGTGATAAGCTGCTCAGACTGAGGTGTGATTGTGTGCTTCCACAATGACCAGCACCATTAAAATTCCAGCACCCTGGCTTGACATTTGCACCTGTCCTGCGGTGTAAATCCTCCAAACATCAACATCCACTTTTGTCTTTTTGTAGTGCAAAGCTGCAGGATAGTGTGAAGGAGGAGTATCAACAACATAAATCCGGGCTTAAATACGTCTTCATGTAGCAGCTCTATTGTTTCCAAAGTAAAGACTGGGCTCTATTTTGAGTGAGCATATTGTTTGTGTCCAAACAAAAGCTAATCTGAATGCATGCTGGCCTTCCTTTCGGCAGCCACTGTGCTGACAGTCAAACACTGCAACGGCTTTGACTTTACAGCGTTCGTCATTCTGTTGGTAAACTATTCTGGGTATCCATATTGTGTGTATGGAGCAGGGAGTGAGCAAACACTCCTGAGAGTTTATGTGTGTGTGTGCACGCACAGTGTGTGTGTATGTCTCAGTCGCTGTATGAGGTATGCAGCTAAAATCCAAACTGAAAGTATCGCATGTCAAGGTTCCCCAGGGGTGCGTGTCCCTCTTCCTGTTTAAGGACCTGCAATAATATTTACCCAGCAGGCTTCTCTGATGACAGGCCTCGAGCTACCATACAGCCCCTAATGCAAACAGTCGGAGGTGGGCAGGAGACAAGGGAAGAGGAGATGAAGAGAGAATTTTGGGAGGATGAGAAGAGGAAGAGGTGAGGGAGGATGGAAAAGGACAGGAGGGTATTGTGGTATAGGGTGCATATTGCGTACTACAATTGTCTTCAGTTCAATCCAGACGGCAACCTTTCTTGCATGTCATTCCCCCTGCTCTTTACCCTTATGTGCTGTTGTATAAAGGCAAGAAATAGTGCCGGAAATAAAAAAAACAGCAGAGAAGCAAAGTAGATCTGACATGCTCCCATGTCAGGAAGGATCCTGCTTTTAAAGAGATTAATGTGAATCATAGGTAGAGCAGCACTTCTTGTGCATGTCCAAAAAAGACTCATTAAATAATCTATTGGAAATTTCTCTGCAGTTACAGCACAAGTTTTCAGAGCTTCAGATGTGTAGATTCTTATCTATTACGTAATACCCTCTGGGAGGCGCATGATTGGTTCCAAAGTCATTGTGCAGCAGGAGACAACAATCCAAAAATTCAAGCCAAAATCATAAAGAACTATTTTCAGCAACAAGAGGAACAATAGTCCTGCAACAGATGCTCGGCCCCCCCACAGAGTTCTGATCTCAACGTTGAGTCAGTCTGAGGTAACATGAAGAGAAACAGAGGACACAGCTTAAATCCACAGCAGAAATGTAGTGAGCTCCCTGTGAACACTCTGCCGGCTAAGTGCCTGAAAATACTATCTGTGAGTGCCTTGAAGAATTGGTTATGTCTGAAAGCATATAGCGGTTACACTACCTGTATGAAATTATGCTAAACAGTGCCTATTTGTGGCATTGTGTTTGAAGCATCTTCACGATAATTTAGCAAACCTTTGAACAGTACAGTATATCAGCAGTAGGAACTGGAATTATTAGAACTGCTCAAAGGCTGGTAATTTTTTATTTTTGCCTGTTTTGGTCAATGACATCACTAAAGCCAACAAGGAAGTAGCTTTGCTAACGTGTATTCATGTAGCCAGAGAATGACATGAACTATTCCTCTGTGCCATAGAACCCCATTGTTGTAAAAACTCATAAATGAGCCACATGGTTAAACTCAGTTACAGGTTCCTATATTATTATTTTGAGCTAAATCCACATACACCTTCCTGCTGTTTTACATGTTGTGCTCACTAGACCAAGAAATGGGTATTAACCCAAGCCTTCAACCAACAAATCTTCATTCTTACATGACATCTGTTAAAAAAAAAAACAACAGATCCCAGCTTTTTAATCTACACTGCAGACTTGTATCTTATTTTTAAAGATGTCTTCTTTAGAAACCAGCAGAATTGGATTTTACTGTATAGGACAGCTATATTATTATTTCCCTAATTACATATTTTATCTGAAAGATGGCCTGTCATTGAAAAAAATAATTAGAGCAAAGATAATATCAGTGTCAGTAATGTCAACAGGTCACCATGTTTGGTCATTTGAGGGTTTTTTTGCGCTTGACAGCAAAGAATTTAGTTTTATGTTTGCTTGCTCAATACACCAACCTCCTTTCAGTCAGCGGGTGGAAATGCCAGCAGGTGAAGTGGGGGGATTGAGAATTTGAGGTGGGTGGTAAAATGCCAAGACAGACTGAATGTGAGCGCTGAAAACCAGAAAACTCAGCAAGGAAGGCTTGATGTGATTAACATCGCTTTCAAGTCCCTTTAAATACAGTTTGTGCAGCGCATGTGTGCGCACCGATACAACCGGAGAGAAGACATGTGTAACGGGGAGAGTAGCTGAGTTAATGAATGATTGCATTTTTCACACAAGACCAAAAGCGTCGACTCTTACTCTTGTTGAGGGGAGGGGGGGATCTATCACATGCTTTTACTCTAACGAACCATCACAGAAACTTCCTTTCCAAAAATGGCTTCTTAATCACAGTGAAATTCTAAGCAGACCCAGAAGTCTCACTGAAAATTATTTTTCTAGCACTGGTCTCTGAAGACACTGCCTAGTTCATTAAAGGGTGAAGCTGGAGAAGATCAAGGACTACTGTTTGTCTTTGCTTTTCACTACTCTGAGACTTTTTTTTTTCAGTTTTTGTAGAAGTTCAGTAAAGAGAGCCAAAAAATTGCCCAGTAGGAGGTGGGAAGATAAGATGTGATAGAGGGGAACTCACTCTGCCATGAACTCACGCAGCACCTCATGCTTGAGCCGTGCTGTTGGGCGTCCCCAGCCATGTTGTATTTCAGCAGATGAAAGAAGTCATCGCTGCTGGAACACATTCCCCCATTACGTATGAATCAGACAATTAGAAGCCATGTGGAATGCTGATGTGCATTTAAATCAAGGGCAATGATGTGGAAGTTCAACAGGGGTGCAGAAACCTGTGAAAAGATATAAGATTGTTTCAGACTGCTGCTGTGTCGAGAGAGCGCCCCGTGCCTCTAATGCTGCTGTTTCTACTGCAGTAATTGTTTAGTTATGCACTAGAATGGATCTTTTTTTCCATCTCCCTCATTACAGAGGCAGCTCAATCTATCCCTCAGCAAAAATGTGAGCCTGGAAAAAGAAAAAAAGAAAAGGCTTGAGTGAAATTGACTGAATTGAAATAAAGTCAATTACCCAGATGCTGTCCCAGTGCAAGTATTTCAACAAGGACCCAACAGAATGAAGCTGGAATGAAATTACGTTTTATAAATGCTCCCCAACAGTAGTCTCTTTCATTTCTTTTCTCTCTCTTTTTTTTCTCCTTCCTTGATACTGTTTCTTTTCTGTGTTTTACAAGTTTCCATTAAAGACTTCCAAGTCCGTAACAATGCACAGCTCCGAGGCAGTATAATAGAGAGCAGTTATCATCTCTGCAGACAGTTAGAAATATCTCTAATTAATACTGTATTATTGCAAAGTGGAGGGAGACTAATCACAGGCACTGCTAAGAAATCCTGTGGGATATCCTCTTCCAGTATCCTGTCCTGCTTTTTATTGTTTGCGTTATGCAATCTGACAGCAATCTGTATGTCTTTAACGAGATACTGTGTAGCAGCAGCCGGAGGGAACACAGTTTTTCTGGTCAAGAATACACTGAATGCGTGCGTTGTTTCTTCAGACAGCTTGTATGAAAAGGCTTCTGAACTTTCTTAGATGTAAACATCCACTTTTTGAATTGGTCTTCTTCCTAATATATAACTCCACACATGCCTTCTTTACGCCTTTAGGCTGGCAGTGTAGCACTCCAGAAGAAATCAAATTTGGCATGTTCTCCAACTGCTGCAAGCAAATACGAGTACACTCGCTGTGACTTTAGGTCTGTTCATTTCATGGCAACTCTGCAGAACGAAGGAGCTTCAGTGATGGACTCAGATCCTTTACTTAAATAAAAGTAGGACGCCACAAGGTAAAACGTACTTTATTACACTCAGACGTAAGAGTATCGAAAGTATTGCAGAGTGACCTGATAAAATCAGAACACTGTGGAAGAGCACAAAATGTAAGTGTTATACTGGAACTGTACTAAACTATTTTCACCAGAGCTTGTGACTCATTCTGGCTCGCAGGTTCCTTTAGACAGAAGTAAAAATGAACACATTGTTGACCATTTGCAAACCACGATCCACAGACATTGTGTGAAAAGCCGCAACAGTTTGGTTTGACAAGCTTCCAACAAAATCACAATCACGCCAAACACAGCAGCTCTTTTAGTCATACACCTGCCATTTTGCCAGTTTCATTTTGCGGTGACCTGCCAGGCTTCTGTTACAGTACGTGCACATTGATTCTCACATACCAAGAATTCACAGTTCAAATGCAAATTTACTATGCTTGACTTTCTCCATTTACAAGAATCCTCCTGGCGCTGGTTCAAAACATTTCCACTTGGCAATTTACTGTACTGTATGTCTGCTTTTGTGCAGGCTGCAGTCGATGCTCTGAGTGTGTGTCTGCTTGTCCTCTACCATCACGTGTGTTTCCCCTTCCCCAACCTCAGGCCCAGGCCGGGGCTCTCAGGAGTCATCCCCTGGAAAGGCATGACAGAGCCCCAGTGTTTGGAAATGGCTGCGCTGGCAGCGATAAGCAGTTCAAAGAAGAGAGCGCATTAATGTAATTGGCTGCCAGCAGCACATTGGCCTCGTCGTCTCATATCCGCACGCAGTAACACACACTCACCACGCAGATTATTGGAGGGGAGTGTGCGAGAGTGGAGAGAGGATAGAGGGGATGAGAATGAAAGAATGGGGGAAGAGAGAGATGAAGGGAAGGGCAGATAGAGAGAGGGGAGGAGGAGTCAGGGTCCTCATTGTGTCGCTCATTAAGCCGTGGGAGGCTCAGGGAGGCTGAGAGATGAGATGAGAGGTGTCAGAGTTAAATGTCAGGTCTGGAAGGGATGTGGCTGACTTCCGTGAAGCCTACACACTTCACACATACGCTCACACACAGATGGAGGTAGAGTGGGGATCCTCCACCGAATCTTCAGTCTCATATTATCCCCTCAACTTCTCCTCTCCGCCTCACTCTTTAGCTCCTCTCTCTCTGCCACTCACCTAGTTTTGCCCTCTCAATTTTCCACCCATTACACCCAAATTACTGGTGTCATTGCGAACTGAATTGTTGCAGCCGGATAGCAGCATTTCCACTGAATAGCCCCAACCGCTACCTACTGCGGTGGAAGTGAAGGCTATTTCCTTCAGCTAATTTCCAAGTCTGTGTGATTGGAGGCACAGAGGAAAATGCCGGGTGGCTTCCTCCACTGTTACGAAATGTTTTCACCAAAGGCTGTGAGCGGCTTTGAAGTTGAGTCTCTCGCCCTTGTATTTCAAACATTCTCCTCTTCTGTCTCTGCCTGTGAGTTCTCTGCAAGCACTCCTCACCCCACTTTATATTTATTTTCTTCTTTTGCTGCTGCTCCGAGTTAAAATCTTGCTCTAATTTTTATTCTTATCCTCAGCTCTTTCACCTCTTTGATCTTGTATCTCCTGCCTTTTTACACTTGACAGTCTTAAATGACCATGAACCCTAAATAGTAGACAAACACAGTTAGAGACTCAGTGGTGAACATAGTGGAGCTTTTTATTTGGTTAGAAGAGTCACGTATTCCCTCAGAAGTTGGTGGCAACCAGAACAGAACTTGGGTCAGTGGGGCAGTAACGTGGCTTTATATAAATGCGAATGTTGCACCAGAAATGAGAAAGTGTGAACAGGCAAATGTTGACAAAAATGATCAGTGTAACGTATTAGTAGTGGTGTTTACAGATTGTGTTGTTGCCTCAAAAGGCCTGCCAAAACAGTTATCACTTCTTCAAAATTTAGAATGCATTTCCAATAATGCCTGAAGCTCTCTAATAAATATTTCTGTTCAACAAGATACTTACACAGGACTAGTTCCATAAGTACAAGAGCTGAGCACAATTTTAACAGCTATAGTACATAAAATAAACAAAACTTTAATTTGAAAATTTGCACAGTAACTACACTCAGACTGCCCTTTTCTTTTGTTTATTTATACATTATTAAGAAAGAAGCAAATATAACATAAAAAAGTTGTGATCTGCAGTTATTAAACACAGGCAAAGCAGGCCATTTTATTAGATTTGGTTTTATGTGATTTATCTCCATTTGCTATTTTATTTTCAGCTTGAGGCTGCCAGGAAAGACTGTTTTTATTGATTATCGACTATTTTTATTACTCAATTAATCTAAGGGATGTTACTATATTAAAAAGCTCTCTCTACTACCGAATAGACAACATTAAACCTGGTTTTTGAATACCGCCTGTGTGTTTTGTCTTCAGCTGTACGTGCATTGCGCTGGAGTTGCCGTGGCACTTCACGAAAACTTTGAACAGTACACCCCTACTGTCGAAGCCTCTGCTCTTTGGAAACTTTTATACACTGAACTGAGTTAGACTCTGCTGCAGCCGCCATTTTCAGAAACTGTAGCACTTCGATTATGCTGACTAATCACGACAGACCTATTTTAATAGTAATATTTTTCTGGAATAGTGTTTGTTTTTCATGAGGATGTGCTAGTTTGCTGATGAGGGCAATAACATTATCATGATCAAAATACAGTGCCTTTAAAATACACAATTATGGCTCCTTCCAGGTCAACCGTTCAAGTTGGACCCAAAAACAGCCCACAAGAAGCTACGTCTGTCCAATGACTGTCTGACCATGGAGAAGGACGAGAGCTCGCTGAAGAAGAGCCACACCCCCGAGCGTTTCAGCGGCACAGGCTCCTATGGAGCTGCTGGTAATGTCTTTATTGACAGCGGGTGCCACTACTGGGAGGTGCTACTGGGAGCATCCACGTGGTAAGAAACACACATGCACACGAGTGCATTATATAAGCCTGCAAGGAGGCTTGGTAAACTGAAATATCTTTCTTTTGGGAGTTTAAATCTAGGCTGTTATGCAAACCTCCCCTCACTCACACACACACACACACATACACATACACACACACACAACAGACGCACACCACACACAGTGTATACTCTTATCCTAATTATATTCTTTTCACTAATTGGCTGTGAAGTAGACCTCTTCATGCAGGAAAGACCCAAAGGGCCTGTGCCTATCTTGTGTGTCCTCAGCATGAGGTAGCTTGACTATGCAAGTAAAGTCATTAAGGAGGACACTAGTTTCAGATCACTAATGTGCTCTAAAATGTTCCTCCCCTGCAGGTATGCCATCGGCGTGGCTTACAAATCAGCCCCAAAAAACGAATGGAGCGGCAAGAACTCATCCTCATGGGTGTTCTCACGCTGCAACAACAACTTTATGGTGCGCCACGATGGTAAAGAGATGCTGGTGGAGGCGAGCCTGCAGCTGAGGCGGCTGGGCGTCCTGCTGGACTACGACAACAACTCACTGTCCTTTTATGATGCCATGAATTCCCAGCACATTCACACCTTTGAAGTCTCCTTCCTCCTGCCTGTTGTACCCACTTTCATGATCTGGAACAAGTCAGTTATGATACTCTCAGGGCTACCTGTCCCCGATTTTGTCGATGGTGTGGCTTCAGATCTTCAAGAGCAGCAACAGCAGCAAATGGGCCTGTGCCGACAAGAATCACCATACTTGACCGGGATGAAGACCTGCCACTGACTGGTCCGGCGACTGAAAGGTCGATTGGGAGCTGAAAAATGATGGCAGTGTGACTGAGCTCTTCTCCAGTCATCATGAGTGAACTGGTTACTTTCTTATGGATTTAGAAAGTGTTGGAAATATGCACACCAGTCTGGAAAAATGTCAGTCCTGTTAGTTTATAGCCATCCAATGTTTTTGCAAATTCATCAGTGAATGGGAACAAGGTCTCCTGACCACAAACATCAGTAAAATTCATGCAACGCCCTGGAGTCACTGACAGAGAGCTTTGGTTAGTCATTAGGCAGGACTGGACTCCTGGTTTTCAGGACCATTTAAGGTCTTCCTTTTTCTTTTGTTTCCTCTTGATTTGACCCTAGGCAGAAGACCAAGGTGAAAATCCTCATGTCAGCCATTTAAAGTTTCAAGATGCAACACATGAACAGTGAGATGGATTTTTAAAAGATTTTAACAAGAAAAAAATACATGACATAATGTAAAGGAATCAAGACATCAAAAATAACTGGAGTATAGTTTAAATTGATTGTAATTGACCACATTTTTTTTTACATTAAACTTAAGTGATATGTGAAGTAATAAGATTTGACACATTTTAAATTGGACCAATTTTATGTCTTTAGTTAAATGAGATGATCAGTACCATTCTCATGTCTGCACACTACATGAAGCTAGCACCAGCAGCCAGATAAGCTTAATGCATTACGACTGAAGACTTTATCCCTCTCGTTTCAGCATGTAAACCTCCACAAAGTGTCAAATCTACATTTCTGCTTTATCATGGATTAACCAAGCAAAGTATTATGTGTAAATTGGTGAGCCTTTGAAATGCTGCAAGTAGCAGGATAGGCTAGTGCTGGCCAAAAATGAACAAACAAATCTTTTCTACTGGTGTCTTTGTGTACCAGGTGTACACTAGCACGTGCAGCCTCCAGGAGATAGCCATATACTTGCATTGACAACATGACAAAAGATTTCAGCTTTGATGTAAAAAAAAAAAAAAAAGGCATATATGGAAGGTATTCACAACCTCAAATACTCCAGTAAAGTATGACTAAGATTAGCTTGCAACAAGGTGGTATCTGACTGATGTATTTTCCGCTCAGGGTGTGGTGTAGCTTGGTAGGTTTTTGTGTATTTACTGTAAACAATACATGAAACAGAGTTACCACAGGAAGTAAAACTAAGTCTTGATTTCCTAAGTTGTGCAGCTGGCAGCGTAGTCTTTAAGGAGCATAATGATGCATATCGCTTTGACTTAATACTTGCATGTCATGCTAGACCTGCACTCTCAAAACTCAAAATACTTGATATATTTAGAGCTCCAGATTCCGGCGCACCGACGCAACGCAACACTCAATGGCCCAATGTTCAGACACAAGAGTGGTATCGATTTTGTCATATAACTAAGATTTAATTCTTTCAAATGTAGATGTATCGTCTTTGAGCCTACTTTGCTAGACGTTGGCATCTTGCTAATTCAGCTGGATGCTCAACGTGGACTTTCTGAGCTGCGTTACAAGGAGGTGCATTCCAAATATACTGTTGTCACCATTCACGTGTTGTATCCTTAGTGGCTGTCACAGTGGGCGTTGCTAAAGTCTTTTTCCTTGATCTTCCTCCTAGGTTTGAACCCATCAGTCCCGTTTGCATTGGTGGGTGCCAGCTTCCGAGTTTCGGGAAGTGTTAACGTTGCTCCCAGATACTGTATGAACAAGATCACAGGGGGTAGATCTGCATCATGTGACTACTCAACTTGTATAATAAGAGGTTTATTGAATTCTAGAGGAAAAGAAATTGTTATTTATGACAAAGAAGATCGATTACTTTTATTATTAATCACAACATATACATGATGCACTTTTTAATTAACACTATTTCCCCTCTGTGAGTATTAAAATAGATGGAGCTGAGTGGCAGGCTTGTACTGGGGAGGGTAAGTGACAATTCGCACTGCTGCTGGTTGTGTTAACTCACCCTTTTTTTTCCCCCTGCACATCTTTACAAAAGAATTTATAATCAGGAACTAATGCTGCTTGTCATATTAACTGGAATGAAATTTATCGCAGTAAAACATGGTTAAAACACCTTATCTGGTCACTCAAAGCTCTTTGCAATACAAAATAAGTCCCTGCTGTAAAGTCTAAAGTGTTATTTTAACTGTGCTTTGAACACAACCAGCGACTTTCCCTCCCCATCACTCTTTTCAAAAGCATATGATCAAATAATCGTGTTTAGAAAAGGGATGTGATTATGATGATGTTTATGGGATTTTTTTTTTTAATCACAATGTTATGAAGATGATGAACTAATAGCTGTTTTAAGAAGTTAGCTCTGTTGTTGACTTTTTCAGGGAAGGAGGGAGTTAACACTTAACTTTGCTGTCTGTCACGACGTCATGGCATGATTGTGTTTTTCCTCTGTGATTTATTAACACACACACGCGCGCACATACACACCCACACACCCACACATGCCATGTTCCGTTTAGGTCGGCCTTGTCGTGGTAAATGCATGATACATCGTAGGATCCCACGGTTCACTGGGTAGTTAAAGTAACTCTTTCAAGTTTGTTCGCTGAATCTTGTTTTTCTCCATCACGCTTCCAAACATTTGCTTACAACAGACTTGACCTCAAACTCTTTTTATCCTCCGTCACTTTTCAAGTAGCTGGAGCCATTCTTTGCTTTTTTGTTTGGGTTTGAAGGCCTCATGTGGGCAACAGCGGTTTGATATTCAGGTAGTGGCACTGATTCAGACAATCAAATATGTGTGTGATAGGTTGTGCAGATTTAAGAGGTTGTATCGCAGGAAAAGTGCAGAGAGATTGCGACACTGGAGGTTGTGTGTAAAACAAGATTTTAACATATATTTGACATGGAAAACTTACACCTCATTGCCATTTTCACTCCCTTTAACTCATTACCAGGTTTGTACTTAATGTTGACTGTCATCTAACATTTCTATTCTGACAGGCTGTGATTCCGTTGTCTTGTAAAAGCAGGTGCAAACTCACTTATTCACATAATTTTCTTGTGACTTTATAAGTTGCTTTATAACTCTCAGCTATAGAAAGGCAGCGAGACTCTGGCATGCAATGGCCGACAATATCTGTGCACCTTTCAACCTGCAGGTTTCATTAAGGGAGACTGCGTGACGCATCAGTCATGATTATTTGATGAAGGTATCGATTACAGAGATGATCCACTGGTCAAAGGTAACAGTGGGAGCTCCAGGATGAGGGGGAAGGCGTGTTGTTTTTTTTTCCGTCAGGAAGATTACTGAATGTTACCTGACTTCCGGATGTCCATCCATATCCACCCAGGCTCAGAGCGACCAAGTGTTGATTTGTGATCTGGACTGACAAGCTCAACTCATCTGTGCAAGTGTGCTTGGCTGGGTCACTGCATGATTACGTGACCTTGCTACAGGTTCATAACTCTTTCCTTATCTTCATGATGGGATTTTTTATCGAGTCAAACATATTCTCTCTTCTTCTTTTTTTTTCCTTTTTCTTTTTTTTTTTTTTACAATGGAAAAAAAAAAAACATGACAGGAACAGTCACACAAAGTTTCATTGCCATGCATATCAGATCGTTTGCAGTGCTCTTTTTTTGTGTCACAAGTCAATACAGTAAAATATATACGGTGAATGATTTTCAATAGCTACCCACTCCTTGTAGTGCAGTGTAATACCCTAGAGACAATGCAATAGATTCTCCTTTTTGCTTTTCTGTTTGTGTAACTTGGGAAATTGTTTTGTTTTTTTGTTTTTTTTTTTTCATTTTTGTTTTTTTACAACTCAAGAGAAATGCGCTCCTCTCCTTTTGGCATTTGGACCTTGATGAACAGCACAAAAAGAGCAGTTTTGCCTTCATGCAATGCTTTCTGTTTCCATAGATATAACTGAGATAATTTTAGCCAGAGAGGAATGTAAATCATAGGGGGAAATATATATTATATAAAGTTGTATAATATACAAAATATATATGAACCAATGTTATTTATGTGAATTTAAGTCCAATTAAAAGTCTGATCCCAAAACTGCACGAGTCAAGAATCTTCCTCAGTTGTGTTGCCTCCAACTTGCAGAAGACAGTTGGGAAATTAACTTGTACTTGGCGCTGAAAACAGAATCCATAACAGGGATCGAAATAGCTCTTGTGGTTTTATATTTATCATGCAAATGTGAAGGGTATTGATTTTCTCCTGTAATTCCCAGGAAGAACGGCAATACGTTTAGATCTCAAATTGTTGCACTATTCCTTTAATATATTGACGTTTTAATGTCCCAACACTTGTAAGCTGGCTTATAAACGCATAAAGATCTATAATAAATCTCCTTTTTAGAGGTACGTCATACACAAACAGTGCTTTGGATTGCTCACAGGGGCCTCCAAACACTGCTGTGTATTTTATACACCAATTTAAAATGCAACCCAAAGCTTTCAATGGGCCAGAGACCTGGAACGTACGATTGCGTAGTCGGGTTGCCAGACTGGCAGGTCATCCGGAGCTCAGGGTGGGTTTACTGGGGTTATACCCTCTTAGCCCTCATCTGTCGTCACTGGCACTAGTTCTCCATTACTACATAGTACTACAGTGCATGGGTCCCAACAGTGCCTGCGAGCATGGCACACACACGCGCTGACCCTGAAACGATGAACAATATGCTCACTTATTTTGCTTTTTTTTTTCCCCGATGAGGCAGCGGGACTGTTCTAACAATGTCATGAGGGAATCAAGGAAGTCAGTCCCTTAAAACCATTTAAAGTTTATACAGATCCCTATTTAAGATAATAAAAAATGTAAATGTAAAAATAGATAAATAATATGGTGGTATGATGGATACGTTTTGACCATGTGATCCTCTGCTTCTGCCAACAGCAAACCTTCAATAAGACATTGGGTTGACCAAACAGTGTAGGAATTTATTTAGTATAAAATGACGACACTAAGAAACCTACTTTTCTCCATTTTAGATTTTGTTTTGGGGAACAGATTCGTTTGGTTTGTATGAAAGCTCTGCCAACTGGCCAGTCAACTCTCTTGTGAAATGGTGTCAGATAATGAGAAGATCTCTTAAGAGTGCGAGAATTTTTAGAGATACAAGCAATCTCCAAGCTATTTCATTGCTCAGTAGAGCACCGTATAGCAATTTAACCTGAGATTGTACATTAAAAAATGGTCAATGTCTGACAAGTGAAGCCAATGAGGAAGTTATCTAAGATTGCATTCTTTTTAATGACCAGCAGGGGACAACTCCTCTGGCTATAAAAAAAATAAGCCAGATTGTAAAAAAGTAGAAAATGCCCGTATGTCCCGCTTGATTTGTTACCTCAGTAAATATTTTCCAAAAAAGTTTTTGATCTCAATCACTACTTTCAAGTCTTCTTTAGTACAATATGAAGTTTATATTGTAAATTATGGTCCCATTTAGAGTCAAAAAATCTATGACAAAGCATAGCTAACTTGAGATTGACAAGTCACTGCCATTCAGGTGGCATATCGTCCTCAAGTTCTCAGTCAGATTTATCCCTCACTCGTCATATCCAGTTTCAAAAGACCAAGTAGGCGACTGCCAAATTTCAAACTTGAAGCTTCAGAATCATCATCAAACCAAACCAATGGGTGATATCACAGTGGCTACATCATCTTTTATATGCGGTCTATGGCTATAATCCTAAAACAAACTTATTAAAGCATTAAAGCCTTGTAGTTATTGAACTTATAAGAATAACAAGTGAGCCTACTTAGCAGTTTGAGTTATTTCATTCATGTTTTTTTTGTTCTTTTCTTGCTGCATGCACCACTAAATGACCACCAGGGTTGCCAGTGCAAGAACAACTTGTCTTACACTCCAAAAGAAGACACTGAAGCAACACACTAGTTTAAAAGAATACACGATTGTCATTATAGTCAGATCTACTTGTGCCTTAGTGATGGGGCAATGATATTAATAAGGCTATTAACCTCTGCATTCACACAGTTTTTTGTCAGTCTCCCTTCATGACTTTGCCTGCAGCAGCTGTATAACTTTTAGCCTGTATTAAACTTGTGAACTCATCGTATTACTTTAGGCTTGTAGTTTGCTGTGAGAAATTTTTATCTTTTATAAGATGTGTAGCACACAGAATTCAAAATGATCAAAAACTTTAGCATGCACTTGCAAGCTGCACACAGCTGCTGTGTTCATGAACACCAACATTAAGTACCAGGCTGTTTTGGGGTTGGTTTAATCCTTCATATCGAGGGGAGAATATCTGCTTTCTTTCAGCTTTTGTAGGCATTTGATAACTTTACAAATACCGGGAATGAGGAGCATGACCCCTGCTGTGTGACAAAATATGCGCTTGATCCCTGCCCTGCAATATCCTAATACATGGCTCTGAACTGCTACTCCAACTGAAGAGATGGATTATATCCCTGAAGAAATGTGAAGATTGTCTACAGACAGACAGACAGAACTCATCATGTATGAAGAATTAAAAGGTAGACAAAAAAGTGATCTATTAGTATTGACTTTGGTTAAAATGAAACAGTTCTTTGGGAGATAATCTGCTTTTAAACTCAATGAAACTATCCATCCATTATCTATACACCGCTTAATCCACACTAGGGTCATGGGGGGCTGGAGCCTGTCCCAGCTGACTTAGGGTGAAGGCAGGGGACACCCTGGACAGGTCGCCAGTCTATCACAGAGCTACACTTAGAGACAGACAACCAAGCACACTCACATTCACACTTATGGACAATTTAGAATCATCAATTAACCTCAACGTGATTTTGGACTGTGTGGGAGGAAGCCGGAGAACCTGGAGAGAACCCACGCTGCACGGGGAGAACATGGAGACTCCACGCAGAAAGATTCCGGTGCCCCCACCGGGACGCGAACCGGCGACCTTCTTGCTGCGAGGCAACAATGCTAACCAACTGCGCCATCCTGCAATAAATATAGTAAATGCATCGTTTCTGCATATTAGCTCTCGACATCATGACCTTGCAGCTTCACCTTAAAGGTTTGAAACAATAATCATATTACACGTATACCCACACACAGTATTTGAACCCGTTTTCAAATCTATTACATTTGGTTAGCTTTTGGTGCTGTTCTAAATCCAGTTTGGGTTTACATTGATGGATTACAAGGCTCAGCGACTTAACGGCACCCACTTCAATCAACAGGTTTAAGTAGTGATTGGAGCCCCGTCTACCTTTCCATGTGTGACAGATTAACTGGCAGTTAAATGCAATGCTCATTCTGCCTGTGCTTCCTTTACACTGCTAGCCAGCTAGCAAGCAAGCCATTGGAGCAACCTGTAATTACATTTCTAATTGCAGAATAATTACGACTCCCTGTGTAGCTCATTAAGTCATTTGTCACCAAAGCCTCTAATGTGGCGTACAACAACTCCCTAATTACAAAGACTAAAAAATCTACATGGGGAGCTTTTTACTACTTTCAACTTCGCCTGATACATATGTCATCAATTCGCAGCTTGATTATTATTATTATCATTATTATTATTATTATAAGCTACTACGCTTGCTTAATTGCTTTGTCCACTGGGGATGCCTAACAGAAAAATTACAATTATGAACTTCCACTCACAAAATACAGCGTAAACATACGCGGGTAGATTTCCACAGCTTTCAAGACCCGGCCTTCTTTCGCCTTTGAAATACAGCAAGTTCACATTATGTCTCTCTAGAGAACACTGAAAGTCCAATGTACACTTTTATTACCAGTAGGTAATAGATTACTGTAATGTACTCCCATCTGGTGTCCCAAAAAAAAAAACAGACAGTAGGTCAGGTTAATACCTCTACAGCTTGGATTCTGTTGCGAGTTTTAGCAAAACATTTCTGTAAATTTTGTTTATCACATTAGCTGCCACATGACTCATTTTTAAGTAACTGCTGTGCCTTTATAAAATGCTGCACAGGAATGTACAGGAGGTGCAGCAGGAGGGACTGCAGATGCATTTCTTGAATGACAGAAACAAAATACAAACAAGACAACTTTTGCTGCCACATTTTTCTTCTTTTGGTAGAGCCATAGCCCCCCCGAGCCCTTGTGACAGACCACACACTATCTGCACAGATGAAACTGACGTTAACGTTCCATTAGGCTCCTGCTATGACAGCAGACAGGTCCAACCACTGCCTGTTTCTTTAGGATGCAAAAATGTATCCCTCAGCCGCTCTGTGGTTGAACAAGACTTTATGCTGTCTGATTTTTTTTGGAATTTATTTCATTGTAAAGCTCATTCAATTGTGTGAAATTAATGTTGCAGATGCCGGTTTTGTTGCTGCTGCAGCTTCTCTGGCATAGTTGGTATGAAATTATATACTCTTGATTGCTCATTCAAGGCAGTAAATCTGACAGATCTATAAACACTGCAGATGTTATTCATTTATTTATTTGTGCTTTATTTGACAGGGACAAACACAGTATACAAAGACAAACTGAAAACAGTGCACATCAGGAAATACACACACACACACACACACACAGTGCTGCCCCACAGTGTCCCATTACCACAATATTAAGCTTAATAGTGTTTCCTCCAAACTCATCAATAACCTAATAAATTGTGCAAACAGTCATTAGCAGAGCAATGCACACCCACAATCACCGGGCTTCCATTAGCATATTTTACCCCTTCCTCAGCTTTTTGATACACAACTCCCAAAGTAGGAAAGAAGTGGGACTACATGCAAGTGGGGAAGCGTTTGTCTTTGCAACAAGCCACCATTTTCTCTCCAATGTAAAAATGTGCTGCTACCATTCACTTAATTCTAGCCCCCTTGACAAAATCCAGCCAGATTTGTCATCAGCTGCGAACGGCCATCTGTGTGTGTCAGCGATGTGTCAGCGCTGCTCGGGTCTGTCAGAGCTACAAATGCACAGCTGGATATAATGAACTACAAATCTGCATCGAGCCCCTGGCACTGTTTCACCATCACACACCTGCTCCAGCTGCACCTAAAGTACCTGCCCAGAGCATAGCGATACCCCCCAAAAAAAGCCTAATTTCATTACCATCTGCTTAGGAGAAAAGCAGACACTTTATTTAAATATGGTTGAATTAGAGCCTGAACTGCTTTCAAATGGAAGAGTTTGACAGTGTGTGTAGGAGTGCTAGCGTGCCCAATCCTGAGTGTGTTTTCTGTGTGTATTTATGCCTGCTTGTATGTGGGTGGCTGCACGTGTCTCGGAATAAGGTTGTTTTCTTTTCTTGGCTTCATTTTCAACTACTTAACCTTTGCCTAAGAAAATTCTTTAGAGACTGATGATCCTTTTTCCTTTTCCTCAGAGTACACGAAGCATAAAAGCAGAAAAAAAAGAAACATCACGCAATAAATCAAAGATGAGAAAAACAGAGAATTCAGATCAAAGTGAAGTGATAAAAATGAGTTGCCTTTGGACCTGTTGAGGCAGACGGAGGCTGCCTTTACCTTTACTAAGTGAGGATGAATTAGACCACCGTGGAGGAGAGAGCAAAGCTTGGCTCCCTGCCTGTGGGTTGATGGAAGAGAGCTATGAACTCTGGGAAATGAGGGTCTAAACAGGCTGTAGATCACCGAGCCCACTGGCTCTGTCTCTATCAGACACAGCCTCTCTCTTGCTCAGACTCAAACACCCAGACGCACTCTAGCAACTCCCACTGCACACAGTCAATATCTAGATTAATCTCTGAGGGTGGAATCAATCAACAGACCTGGTGGCATCTCAGAGAGCCCTGGAGGCTTGATGGTCCTGCTGAAAGAGAGTGATATGTCCAGGTGCTTTAGAGAGATCTCAGCAGAAATCTCTACCGCTCCATCTTTCCACATAGAGATGACAGGGTGTTAGTTTCATAGAGATATTGTTACCATCACTGACACATTGATAAATGATCTGCGGAGAAAATGTGGGCAGGATGGGTGTTAATGGGTTCATTTTCTCTCTTCTTGACCATTAGTTCCAACTTTCTTTCTTGTTTTTTCATTTTTTACAGTTAACACTCTAGCAGCCCTGCATTGTAAGCTACCAAATTGCCTTATAGTGCAACAAATGAACAGTACAATAGATCATTTTCCTTATTATTCTATTTCCATAATGGGCCCAAGTGCATTGTTGAGACACAATATTATGTATGCAGCAGTAGCCATCAAGTAAACATTTAGGACACCTTTTGCAAAGTTCAACAAGCCAGCTGGAAATATTTTTTTTTTCAAAGGCAGCAATACAACATGAGCTTAATTCAAAAATGATCAAAAAGTTCTGAGACTGTTTATGTATATTGAGTGAGTGATGGTCACACAGGTGCAGAGTTTTGAGGAAACCATGCAACACTACACTATCAACATGTTGCACATGTTTTTGTGACAGCTGATAGACAAGAGAGAAGAAGGAAACATCTCATTGTGTGTCAGTCAGTAGCCTGGGCTGAGCCTACCTTTATGGCAAGAATTTTCACCAGCAGTCTCACATAGCCAGACCATTCTCTCATGTCACAAGATCCAGATTGTTAGTATTTTTTTTTTTTTTAACCTGTTCAACCCTTAGCTATTTTTCAGGCCTCTGCTTGAAAATTACATACCCACAACAACAAGAGTGTATCTCTGCAGCCACAAGGTCTATTTGAATAATTCCTGTGTCATGATAAAAGGAACACTTGTAAGATTTGTTCAGATATGTTACTGGTTAAGAGTAAATGAAGATGGCACACAGCACAAATGAAAAATCACCTAAAAAAAAAAAATTTTTAAAAAGCACTAATTATGTCTTTGGAATGATCCAGCTGCAGCTCTAAACCTCTACCAAATCATAGCACAATATGTTAACATTCTCTCTGCAAAGGCTGACTCTGATAAATTGAAGTAGAACAAAATTAGAGAGTTTTTAGTACAGAGAGTTCAGGCGACGTCACATTTTGGCACACAATTTTCTTATGTACCAAACTATATATTTCACTTGTAGCCTATATCACTAATGGTGTTCAATACGTCCAAATACAGCAGGTTTTGGCATTTTTTGAAAATTCAACCAGACCGTTATATATTTTCCTGTTAAAAATAGCCTCAAAAAACAACTGAATGTTGAATCCAAATGGAGCAGTGGTCCTTTATTTGCCATTTTTCTATCAGAGAAATTTTAAATACAGCTGCAAACACGTACAAAACAAGCTATGCGCTGTGCTTATGCCTCCTGTGCGTAATGCCGATCAAACTGCTGTGAAGCTCCTGTGGTGATGCAAGGCTGTATCTTGGTTGATTTCAGTGATTCGAATTCGAATCGTTGGAGCCAATAGAATATAGTGACAGACACCAAAATGAGATTGACAGCACTTTTAGCCAATCAGAATCAACAGAACGTCATCTTGAAGACTACCCGCTTGCTGACCCAAGGTTCACTCCTTGCCTCCCTTCGGCTAACGAAGCCTCCAAAAAACACCCGGAATTATTTCAGTGTAACACAGGAAGTAGTACAAACTGATTCCGGTGTGGGTTTAGCAAAAAAAGTAAAGTTTTCATGGCAAAACAGCTAAAGTAAGAGGAATTTTACAACCATAGTTTGATAAACCGATTTAGGTTTTTGCTGTTTTTGGGTTATTTCTCGCTGATACTTTGATTTTAGAGCGCTTTGATGGACATGTTTGGAATCTGTGGACTGTCTGCTTTCATTTGAGGGGCTGTTTGTGCATTTTGCATAAAGCACCACATTGCTGGAGCCAGAAATGTGGCGAGTGGGTTGAATGGGTGATGCTATATCGATTTCCATATGTTTGATAATTAGGGTCCGAGCACAAACAGTGCAAGGAACCTATTGAAACCCTTGTGATTATTAGGGTCCGAGCACCCAAAAGGGTGGGAAGACCCTATTGGAACTGCTCGGA